>NC_080570.1:67677187-67682187 GCF_030247185.1 Malaya genurostris | reverse complement strand
CCAGCCAAGCCGTAATGTACAACATCATGTTTGGACTCGCTCATATAGCCATTATGCCTCACTGTTCGAACCTGTGCAGCCAAGCCGTAGTGTACCGCACCATGGTTGGTCGACTCACATGGCATGCACCCCCTCCGGACCAAATTGACCATACGCTCAAAATGCATTTTTTGGGCTCAAAAGTCAATATTTTCGACGCATACGTTCCGAAATGTGGTCCCCCTATAGATAGATTTGTGGCCAAAACAGGCCAACTTTATCATGATTTGTAATAACTTTAACGCGTCGGTCCACCGCAACCAGCGGAACCGTATACTACGGTACCGTCAGTGAGACAACTATGCCTCGCATCGTGCGGCAGACCGACCGGAACGTAGAAGGCGGTTTCGCTGACATGCCCACTACAAGGGCCATTAATGGTTCATCATATGGCAAACTGATGGGAACATCTTAGACGAGTATGGGGATGTATCCCACTACAAGGGCCATTCATGCCACATCATATGGCAAACTGATGGGAACGTCTAAGGCAAGTATGGGGATGTATCCCACTACAAGGGCCATTCATGATACATCATATGGCAAACTGATGGGAACATCTTAGACGAGTATGGGGATGTATCCCACTACAAGGGCCATTCATGCCACATCATATGGCAAACTGATGGGAACATCTTAGACGAGTATGGTGATATATGGTAAATAAAAACTTGAAAAAAACTTAAAAAAAATAAGCACGTCATCGAACGATCAAGTCGTTCGAGACGTGCTATACAGTCCTAGTACGATACCTCCACTAGGTCATGTACTATCCACGGGACCGATTACCAGAGTAGAATCAGTTGGCAAGAGACATAGAATGTCGCACTATACCACTATATGGTATAGTGATATAGTGCGAAAAGTTTTACTGTCAGTGCTGAAAAAATTCGTTATCACAATGGTGACTCGAGCTTACATTGAGACAACACATATATCATCGTCCACCCAACGACGATTGTCGCTAATTGAATCATAACAAGTATCATGACTGCCGAACCCTTTCAGTATCATTGGAAATTGATTTCATGAAAATGTAAACAAAAGTTATCCCCCTATCACCCGGCGATGAGCCAGTGATAGACGACAATATTTGTCTCATTCGACATTCAGTTGAGCATCAACGGTATCATATTCATTCCTGAGAATCATCGTCAACCGGGTCGATTGGGCCCTTCCAATCATACGCAGTTCCCAGCGCCCTGGAGAATAAGTCTTTGTTTAATTTAATAAGTAAAATGTTTTCCAACGTATCTTTCCCAAGGCCAGTGCGTTGATTAGAGAGAACCAAGGCAAGGGCACTGAAAGACCGTTCAACAGAGACTTGGTTCGATGGTGTGGATAGTACAACCATTGCTACTGCATATATCTCTGGGTGCGTAGTCTTACGGCGCAACCAATGGTCCCACACGTTGTAGTTATGTTTTTGGCGTGGCTCTAGGTCCAAAGACTTAACTTGTTGAAGAAACCCGGTCTCGCAACCAAGATTCACGGATTCACCAAACATTTGCGTAAGATACTGATCAAAATCATCGGTAGACTCTGACGATTCTCTACTTGTACTAGCCGGTGTTTTACCCAGTTGGCAGATACGTTCCCATGTATCGACTATGTATTGCTGAATTTTATCTTTTTCCTCAGCCGTGAATATTTTAGAACCTCGATAGTTGAACCTTGGATCCAGGTATAATGCCATCTGAACCGCCTTCAATTGGCGCAAAATGTTCAATCTATTGTTCAACGACCGAAGTAAATGGGGACTGAAAGAGTTTTCGCGAACTTTCTGTACCTCACTCGTTGCCATCAGCCATGCCATATAGAAGTCAGATAACGACACGTGCTTCTCTTGCATTTGCTTTGTGCAGATGTACAACGGCTTAAACGTATCATAGTAATGCTCAATGAACGACCATTGATTGGAAAGGTCTAGTTCGGGAAAATTATCGGCCAACTGGTTAAAAAACCTTTTTTGGTGTACGAACGATTCCATCATTTTGAATATACCACCCCATCGTGTCCTACTCCAGACGGGTGGGTATGAAGCATCGTAGCTTTCAAACTCTGACCGGTACTTCACCAGCTTACATTTTCTAGCAACAGCAGTGATGGCTCGGATAGACTCATCGGATTTATCAACAACATCCAGTATTGCAAGCTGTAAGGTATGCACGGCACATCTCACAAGAGTAATCCTTTCGGACAGTTCATTGGCCAGTTCAGCAGTAACGTTTCGTTCACACTGTTTATCATCCTCTATCACATCCGACTCATCCAGCTCATCTATGTTCGTACCATCAGCCTGCTGCTCTGTAGGCATTACGTACGTATCATTGTTTAATTTTCTAACCGTTGCCACCATATTAGCCCCATTGTCGCATGTCACGGAAAATATGTTCTCAAGAGATAGCCCATAGTCGGCCAAAGTATCCATAACTTTTGATTTCAAGAACACCGCTGTTTGACTTTCTTTGATTTCGATCATACCAAGGGTACGAATGACCACCTGCTCGTCTAGGGCATACTGTACATTGATGCCTAAGATATGGCGATTGTGTCGGGCAGCAGAATCTATTTTCAAGCAGACGAGCTTGCCTTTCATCTCATCTATCAACATTTCTTTTAGACGACAGGCAGTCTTCGAGAGATGACATTTCATTGTGACACGGTTCAAAGTGCACCCAAGAGTCGTTGTAATCGGTTTCAGTAAGTCTTTGAAGCCTTCCCACTCGAAGCAGGAAATAGGAAGATGATGGAAGGTCGTCAGCTTAACTGCTGACGCAATTAGTAACTGCCGGTCAATAGCTATCAAACGCTTAGGAATTACTCTTTCCTTCTTCTCCATTGGATAGGCAATTGTAAGGAGATTGTTTGCACATGCACGTTCCGTATGTACGGTACGAAAGTGACGGATGAAGTTGCCAGGGGCAAATCTACTCTGGACGTATGGACATCCTGACGCGGGATCGATGTTGCAGATAGCTTTATCGCCCTGTCTTACTACCAATGACGACGCAATGTCCGTCAGTGACCGCTGCAGCTTATTGCGGTCTGCTCTTGTTGTAGGTGCCATCGTATAAACACCACACAAAATTTAGTCGTTAATGGTTTAACTCTAAATACGCTCCTCTATCTAAACACACACACTTGATAAATACTTCTTTGATCAATATTGAATTCGCACTATATCACTATAACCTTGTCTGAACCGGATTCGTTCGGAATACGATACGAAACCTGACAGACTCTCCCTCCTACGCCTCCGACAAGTGCCGGAAGCAACGGTGGTATCTCATTGTTGCCCGGGAGATAATATTTTACCCGAGCTCCCACCTATCTGGCAGTGGGCCACGGTAGTGCACCACTTCACCAGCGCTCATATAGCTATTCGCCTCTCTGTTCGTACCTGTCCCTCCAAACCGTAGTTAGCAATTCCAACAACCTACATATTTTCAGTTAGCTTTTCCAACAACCTATCCGATTTTTTTTTCTTAGCTAAGTCCAACACTTTTTTAGTTATTCCAACAACCGATTTAGTTCAGTCAACACCCGCATTTTTTTTCCAAAACCCAGCTGTTTCACATATGGTAGTGCCGTCCCCGCTCTGTCGAATGCAATTGACGTGAGCGTAGTACGCGGGATAGGTGATAAGTTACGAACGTAGGCGCAATGCCTATCCGTGCGGGATATGTGCCAGTTCGTACATGGGTAACATGCTGGAAGGCCGCAGCATGAGAGGCATACGCTTAGTAAACCGGGTTGACCGGTTGCAACTTGGTCACATTTGTATGGAACAAAAAATTTGTGCGCAGATTTTCCAAAACGGACTTCACGTCGTGAAAGTACGTCGCAAAACTACCAGAACGCACCATATGTCGTTACGTTCGTTTACCAAAGTAAGCCGTAACAACGATTTTAAATAATGCCTCTCGGTACGAACCATCACCATGGACACGTATATGGGCGGTCCGCTGTCTATGCCGCATCGATAGGCGTTAACGGTTAACACTGTATACATAACTACGGACGCGTATACGGGAGCGGTTCGCTGCATGTGCATCGCTGTTAGGCGTTAGCCATAGATACGTTTTCAACCAATCACCAATCTTAAACCACTCGTGCACTTAACAATTGTTACGACATGTACGACCCAGAACTTTATATCACTGGGTCGATGTGATCAACAGATGGAAACTTGGTCAAAAACCCGGTTGCAAAAACTGGTATTAGTAATATATTACTGTCAGTAAAACTTTTCGCACTATATCACTATACCATATAGTGGTATAGTGCGACATTCTATGTCTCTTGCCAACTGATTCTACTCTGGTAATCGGTCCCGTGGATAGTACATGACCTAGTGGAGGTATCGTACTAGGACTGTATAGCACGTCTCGAACGACTTGATCGTTCGATGACGTGCTTATTTTTTTTAAGTTTTTTTCAAGTTTTTATTTACCATATATCACCATACTCGTCTAAGATGTTCCCATCAGTTTGCCATATGATGTGGCATGAATGGCCCTTGTAGTGGGATACATCCCCATACTCGTCTAAGATGTTCCCATCAGTTTGCCATATGATGTATCATGAATGGCCCTTGTAGTGGGATACATCCCCATACTTGCCTTAGACGTTCCCATCAGTTTGCCATATGATGTGGCATGAATGGCCCTTGTAGTGGGATACATCCCCATACTCGTCTAAGATGTTCCCATCAGTTTGCCATATGATGAACCATTAATGGCCCTTGTAGTGGGCATGTCAGCGAAACCGCCTTCTACGTTCCGGTCGGTCTGCCGCACGATGCGAGGCATAGTTGTCTCACTGACGGTACCGTAGTATACGGTTCCGCTGGTTGCGGTGGACCGACGCGTTAAAGTTATTACAAATCATGATAAAGTTGGCCTGTTTTGGCCACAAATCTATCTATAGGGGGACCACATTTCGGAACGTATGCGTCG
>NC_080570.1:67664687-67667187 GCF_030247185.1 Malaya genurostris | reverse complement strand
ATGAAATGTCATCTCTCGAAGACTGCCTGTCGTCTAAAAGAAATGTTGATAGATGAGATGAAAGGCAAGCTCGTCTGCTTGAAAATAGATTCTGCTGCCCGACACAATCGCCATATCTTAGGCATCAATGTACAGTATGCCCTAGACGAGCAGGTGGTCATTCGTACCCTTGGTATGATCGAAATCAAAGAAAGTCAAACAGCGGTGTTCTTGAAATCAAAAGTTATGGATACTTTGGCCGACTATGGGCTATCTCTTGAGAACATATTTTCCGTGACATGCGACAATGGGGCTAATATGGTGGCAACGGTTAGAAAATTAAACAATGATACGTACGTAATGCCTACAGAGCAGCAGGCTGATGGTACGAACATAGATGAGCTGGATGAGTCGGATGTGATAGAGGATGATAAACAGTGTGAACGAAACGTTACTGCTGAACTGGCCAATGAACTGTCCGAAAGGATTACTCTTGTGAGATGTGCCGTGCATACCTTACAGCTTGCAATACTGGATGTTGTTGATAAATCCGATGAGTCTATCCGAGCCATCACTGCTGTTGCTAGAAAATGTAAGCTGGTGAAGTACCGGTCAGAGTTTGAAAGCTACGATGCTTCATACCCACCCGTCTGGAGTAGGACACGATGGGGTGGTATATTCAAAATGATGGAATCGTTCGTACACCAAAAAAGGTTTTTTAACCAGTTGGCCGATAATTTTCCCGAACTAGACCTTTCCAATCAATGGTCGTTCATTGAGCATTACTATGATACGTTTAAGCCGTTGTACATCTGCACAAAGCAAATGCAAGAGAAGCACGTGTCGTTATCTGACTTCTATATGGCATGGCTGATGGCAACGAGTGAGGTACAGAAAGTTCGCGAAAACTCTTTCAGTCCCCATTTACTTCGGTCGTTGAACAATAGATTGAACATTTTGCGCCAATTGAAGGCGGTTCAGATGGCATTATACCTGGATCCAAGGTTCAACTATCGAGGTTCTAAAATATTCACGGCTGAGGAAAAAGATAAAATTCAGCAATACATAGTCGATACATGGGAACGTATCTGCCAACTGGGTAAAACACCGGCTAGTACAAGTAGAGAATCGTCAGAGTCTACCGATGATTTTGATCAGTATCTTACGCAAATGTTTGGTGAATCCGTGAATCTTGGTTGCGAGACCGGGTTTCTTCAACAAGTTAAGTCTTTGGACCTAGAGCCACGCCAAAAACATAACTACAACGTGTGGGACCATTGGTTGCGCCGTAAGACTACGCACCCAGAGATATATGCAGTAGCAATGGTTGTACTATCCACACCATCGAACCAAGTCTCTGTTGAACGGTCTTTCAGTGCCCTTGCCTTGGTTCTCTCTAATCAACGCACTGGCCTTGGGAAAGATACGTTGGAAAACATTTTACTTATTAAATTAAACAAAGACTTATTCTCCAGGGCGCTGGGAACTGCGTATGATTGGAAGGGCCCAATCGACCCGGTTGACGATGATTCTCAGGAATGAATATGATACCGTTGATGCTCAACTGAATGTCGAATGAGACAAATATTGTCGTCTATCACTGGCTCATCGCCGGGTGATAGGGGGATAACTTTTGTTTACATTTTCATGAAATCAATTTCCAATGATACTGAAAGGGTTCGGCAGTCATGATACTTGTTATGATTCAATTAGCGACAATCGTCGTTGGGTGGACGATGATATATGTGTTGTCTCAATGTAAGCTCGAGTCACCATTGTGATAACGAATTTTTTCAGCACTGACAGTAAAACTTTTCGCACTATATCACTATACCATATAGTGGTATAGTGCGACATTCTATGTCTCTTGCCAACTGATTCTACTCTGGTAATCGGTCCCGTGGATAGTACATGACCTAGTGGAGGTATCGTACTAGGACTGTATAGCACGTCTCGAACGACTTGATCGTTCGATGACGTGCTTATTTTTTTTAAGTTTTTTTCAAGTTTTTATTTACCATATATCACCATACTCGTCTAAGATGTTCCCATCAGTTTGCCATATGATGTGGCATGAATGGCCCTTGTAGTGGGATACATCCCCATACTCGTCTAAGATGTTCCCATCAGTTTGCCATATGATGTATCATGAATGGCCCTTGTAGTGGGATACATCCCCATACTTGCCTTAGACGTTCCCATCAGTTTGCCATATGATGTGGCATGAATGGCCCTTGTAGTGGGATACATCCCCATACTCGTCTAAGATGTTCCCATCAGTTTGCCATATGATGAACCATTAATGGCCCTTGTAGTGGGCATGTCAGCGAAACCGCCTTCTACGTTCCGGTCGGTCTGCCGCACGATGCGAGGCATAGTTGTCTCACTGACGGTACCGTAGTATACGGTTCCGCTGGTTGCGGTGGACCGACGCGTTAAAGTTATTACAAATCATGATAAAGTTGGCCTGTTTTGGCCACAAATCTATCTATAGGGGGACCACATTTCGGAACGTATGCGT
>NC_080570.1:67652187-67654687 GCF_030247185.1 Malaya genurostris | reverse complement strand
CAATGAAATGTCATCTCTCGAAGACTGCCTGTCGTCTAAAAGAAATGTTGATAGATGAGATGAAAGGCAAGCTCGTCTGCTTGAAAATAGATTCTGCTGCCCGACACAATCGCCATATCTTAGGCATCAATGTACAGTATGCCCTAGACGAGCAGGTGGTCATTCGTACCCTTGGTATGATCGAAATCAAAGAAAGTCAAACAGCGGTGTTCTTGAAATCAAAAGTTATGGATACTTTGGCCGACTATGGGCTATCTCTTGAGAACATATTTTCCGTGACATGCGACAATGGGGCTAATATGGTGGCAACGGTTAGAAAATTAAACAATGATACGTACGTAATGCCTACAGAGCAGCAGGCTGATGGTACGAACATAGATGAGCTGGATGAGTCGGATGTGATAGAGGATGATAAACAGTGTGAACGAAACGTTACTGCTGAACTGGCCAATGAACTGTCCGAAAGGATTACTCTTGTGAGATGTGCCGTGCATACCTTACAGCTTGCAATACTGGATGTTGTTGATAAATCCGATGAGTCTATCCGAGCCATCACTGCTGTTGCTAGAAAATGTAAGCTGGTGAAGTACCGGTCAGAGTTTGAAAGCTACGATGCTTCATACCCACCCGTCTGGAGTAGGACACGATGGGGTGGTATATTCAAAATGATGGAATCGTTCGTACACCAAAAAAGGTTTTTTAACCAGTTGGCCGATAATTTTCCCGAACTAGACCTTTCCAATCAATGGTCGTTCATTGAGCATTACTATGATACGTTTAAGCCGTTGTACATCTGCACAAAGCAAATGCAAGAGAAGCACGTGTCGTTATCTGACTTCTATATGGCATGGCTGATGGCAACGAGTGAGGTACAGAAAGTTCGCGAAAACTCTTTCAGTCCCCATTTACTTCGGTCGTTGAACAATAGATTGAACATTTTGCGCCAATTGAAGGCGGTTCAGATGGCATTATACCTGGATCCAAGGTTCAACTATCGAGGTTCTAAAATATTCACGGCTGAGGAAAAAGATAAAATTCAGCAATACATAGTCGATACATGGGAACGTATCTGCCAACTGGGTAAAACACCGGCTAGTACAAGTAGAGAATCGTCAGAGTCTACCGATGATTTTGATCAGTATCTTACGCAAATGTTTGGTGAATCCGTGAATCTTGGTTGCGAGACCGGGTTTCTTCAACAAGTTAAGTCTTTGGACCTAGAGCCACGCCAAAAACATAACTACAACGTGTGGGACCATTGGTTGCGCCGTAAGACTACGCACCCAGAGATATATGCAGTAGCAATGGTTGTACTATCCACACCATCGAACCAAGTCTCTGTTGAACGGTCTTTCAGTGCCCTTGCCTTGGTTCTCTCTAATCAACGCACTGGCCTTGGGAAAGATACGTTGGAAAACATTTTACTTATTAAATTAAACAAAGACTTATTCTCCAGGGCGCTGGGAACTGCGTATGATTGGAAGGGCCCAATCGACCCGGTTGACGATGATTCTCAGGAATGAATATGATACCGTTGATGCTCAACTGAATGTCGAATGAGACAAATATTGTCGTCTATCACTGGCTCATCGCCGGGTGATAGGGGGATAACTTTTGTTTACATTTTCATGAAATCAATTTCCAATGATACTGAAAGGGTTCGGCAGTCATGATACTTGTTATGATTCAATTAGCGACAATCGTCGTTGGGTGGACGATGATATATGTGTTGTCTCAATGTAAGCTCGAGTCACCATTGTGATAACGAATTTTTTCAGCACTGACAGTAAAACTTTTCGCACTATATCACTATACCATATAGTGGTATAGTGCGACATTCTATGTCTCTTGCCAACTGATTCTACTCTGGTAATCGGTCCCGTGGATAGTACATGACCTAGTGGAGGTATCGTACTAGGACTGTATAGCACGTCTCGAACGACTTGATCGTTCGATGACGTGCTTATTTTTTTTAAGTTTTTTTCAAGTTTTTATTTACCATATATCACCATACTCGTCTAAGATGTTCCCATCAGTTTGCCATATGATGTGGCATGAATGGCCCTTGTAGTGGGATACATCCCCATACTCGTCTAAGATGTTCCCATCAGTTTGCCATATGATGTATCATGAATGGCCCTTGTAGTGGGATACATCCCCATACTTGCCTTAGACGTTCCCATCAGTTTGCCATATGATGTGGCATGAATGGCCCTTGTAGTGGGATACATCCCCATACTCGTCTAAGATGTTCCCATCAGTTTGCCATATGATGAACCATTAATGGCCCTTGTAGTGGGCATGTCAGCGAAACCGCCTTCTACGTTCCGGTCGGTCTGCCGCACGATGCGAGGCATAGTTGTCTCACTGACGGTACCGTAGTATACGGTTCCGCTGGTTGCGGTGGACCGACGCGTTAAAGTTATTACAAATCATGATAAAGTTGGCCTGTTTTGGCCACAAATCTATCTATAGGGGGACCACATTTCGGAACGTATGC
>NC_080570.1:67484687-67642187 GCF_030247185.1 Malaya genurostris | reverse complement strand
CACAATGAAATGTCATCTCTCGAAGACTGCCTGTCGTCTAAAAGAAATGTTGATAGATGAGATGAAAGGCAAGCTCGTCTGCTTGAAAATAGATTCTGCTGCCCGACACAATCGCCATATCTTAGGCATCAATGTACAGTATGCCCTAGACGAGCAGGTGGTCATTCGTACCCTTGGTATGATCGAAATCAAAGAAAGTCAAACAGCGGTGTTCTTGAAATCAAAAGTTATGGATACTTTGGCCGACTATGGGCTATCTCTTGAGAACATATTTTCCGTGACATGCGACAATGGGGCTAATATGGTGGCAACGGTTAGAAAATTAAACAATGATACGTACGTAATGCCTACAGAGCAGCAGGCTGATGGTACGAACATAGATGAGCTGGATGAGTCGGATGTGATAGAGGATGATAAACAGTGTGAACGAAACGTTACTGCTGAACTGGCCAATGAACTGTCCGAAAGGATTACTCTTGTGAGATGTGCCGTGCATACCTTACAGCTTGCAATACTGGATGTTGTTGATAAATCCGATGAGTCTATCCGAGCCATCACTGCTGTTGCTAGAAAATGTAAGCTGGTGAAGTACCGGTCAGAGTTTGAAAGCTACGATGCTTCATACCCACCCGTCTGGAGTAGGACACGATGGGGTGGTATATTCAAAATGATGGAATCGTTCGTACACCAAAAAAGGTTTTTTAACCAGTTGGCCGATAATTTTCCCGAACTAGACCTTTCCAATCAATGGTCGTTCATTGAGCATTACTATGATACGTTTAAGCCGTTGTACATCTGCACAAAGCAAATGCAAGAGAAGCACGTGTCGTTATCTGACTTCTATATGGCATGGCTGATGGCAACGAGTGAGGTACAGAAAGTTCGCGAAAACTCTTTCAGTCCCCATTTACTTCGGTCGTTGAACAATAGATTGAACATTTTGCGCCAATTGAAGGCGGTTCAGATGGCATTATACCTGGATCCAAGGTTCAACTATCGAGGTTCTAAAATATTCACGGCTGAGGAAAAAGATAAAATTCAGCAATACATAGTCGATACATGGGAACGTATCTGCCAACTGGGTAAAACACCGGCTAGTACAAGTAGAGAATCGTCAGAGTCTACCGATGATTTTGATCAGTATCTTACGCAAATGTTTGGTGAATCCGTGAATCTTGGTTGCGAGACCGGGTTTCTTCAACAAGTTAAGTCTTTGGACCTAGAGCCACGCCAAAAACATAACTACAACGTGTGGGACCATTGGTTGCGCCGTAAGACTACGCACCCAGAGATATATGCAGTAGCAATGGTTGTACTATCCACACCATCGAACCAAGTCTCTGTTGAACGGTCTTTCAGTGCCCTTGCCTTGGTTCTCTCTAATCAACGCACTGGCCTTGGGAAAGATACGTTGGAAAACATTTTACTTATTAAATTAAACAAAGACTTATTCTCCAGGGCGCTGGGAACTGCGTATGATTGGAAGGGCCCAATCGACCCGGTTGACGATGATTCTCAGGAATGAATATGATACCGTTGATGCTCAACTGAATGTCGAATGAGACAAATATTGTCGTCTATCACTGGCTCATCGCCGGGTGATAGGGGGATAACTTTTGTTTACATTTTCATGAAATCAATTTCCAATGATACTGAAAGGGTTCGGCAGTCATGATACTTGTTATGATTCAATTAGCGACAATCGTCGTTGGGTGGACGATGATATATGTGTTGTCTCAATGTAAGCTCGAGTCACCATTGTGATAACGAATTTTTTCAGCACTGGTATATACACATCTGCAAAAAAATCAACCGACCCATGTACCTGAACAAATTGGACTTTGTCAGTAGAAGCTTGTTTGGCAATCGTTTCTATCGTTGATCGAACTAAAGCACTTAATTCTAACAAACTATCTACCTAGTGGTGTGATAATGTGTCATATAGTCGGTCTCATTGAAACATTATTGCCTTTTTATTTAGATAATTTCTAATGAAAATTTAATTTTGTCTATCCCATGAAAAATTTAGTGGACTTATTTTCATTTTTTAATGCATATCATAGTTCTGTAACCAGCTTTGTGCAGTGGCGATATCGTAACAAATGAGGTACAACGGAAGTGCGATTATTGCTAGTTGAAAACTAATATTTCTGTAACCGGCAGTCGGATCCAAATGAATTCTTTGATTAGAATCTAAGCTTGTGAAAATTTGTTCAGCCGTCTCTGATAAAATTGAGCGACAATATTTGTTTCACCCACACACACAGTTATTAGTTGAAATCGACGAACTGGTTTGAATGCCCTCAGGGCCTCGGTTAAAAGTCGGTTTTCACAGTGATAGCATAGTCTTTCTTTATGAGATAGTCAGAAATCAATATGTTTATGTGAAGTTTAAGAGTTTATTATAGCTTCACAATACCTTTTGCTTGGCCACTATTGCTGAAAAGTCATTGATTCTCACAGTCTTCTTTTAATCAGCATGAAAAATTTGTATTTTATTTGTAATCTTGTTCTTTGAACGTTGGCATTCAATAAAACCATTATACCATTCGACTCAGCTCGACGAACTGAGCCAATGTGTGTGTGTGTGTGTGTGTGTGTGTGTGTGTGTGTGTGTGTGTGTCCGTCCGTGTGTGTATGTGTGTGTATGATACAAAAATATGCACTCACTTTTTTCAGAGATGGCAGAACCGATTTTCACAAACTAAGATTCAAATAAAAGCTATTATGGTCTCATAGCTTGCTATTGAATTTCATTTGAATGTGACTTCCGGTTCCGGAGTTATTATTATTATTCAAATTTGAGAAAAAGTTTAAACTCAATTATCTCTGGGGCAACTCAACCGATTTTCGCAAACTAAGATTCAAATGAAAGGTCTTATAATAACCTAAAAATTTGTGGAAGATTTTATCTGGATCTGACTTCCTTTTCCGGAACTAAATCGTGATAAATGGAAAATTACCAATTTTATTAGTATTTTTCCACGAACGATGGTTAAAAACAGGTACAAATCCCATAAAACTGTCTGATAAATTCTTCTAGTTTGCAAAGCTTGTTAGTTTGTGGGCATGAAAACTTAATTCGGCAATACTGGTCCCCTCTTTTCCTGTTCCGAGAGCACCGAAAGTGGAGAAGAAAAACTCCTAAAACTAAATTCACTTCGATTTCTTTGCGATGCTTGAACCGATTTCCACAAATCTTGATTTGAATTAAAGTTCATACTGTCTTTAAAGCTACTGTGAAATTTCATCCGGATCCGACTTCCGGTTCCGCAGTTACAGGGCGATGGGTGTCAAAGTTTTCAAATCGCCATATAGAGTGACAGTATGTGCAACACCGAAAGAAGAAGAAAACACATAATGCACAAAGCGTGCTTTGTTCTATTTCGTACACGTTGTGTAGTGATGTCAATAATAATAATAATAATAATAATAATAATAATAATAATAATAATAATAATAATAATAATAACAATAATAATAATAATAATAATAATAATAATAATAATAATAATAATAATAATAATAATAATAATAATAATAATAATAATAATAATTATAATAATAATAATAATAACTGCTTCATGATGTTTTGCTTGACTTACATATGCAGAAGTAACAGAAACGGTTCGTTTCGTTTGTTAGATTTCGTTTAATTGGTTTAATCGAAATATAGCATGAGATAGTAAGTATAGGTTTAACTACGCGTTCAAAACTGTTCCAATTTGTAGGTCATATTTGTTGGTAGTAAACGAACCAACTTCGGCTATTCCGTTTATTTGAATCCGGTTTCGGAAGAATTGGAAAAGTGTGATCAAAAACTGCAAAAAAGATCTCACTCACTTTTCTTGGAGATGGCCAAATCGATTTTCACAAAGTAAGAAAAGGCTTACAGTTTCATACGGAATTCCTTAATTTGTTGTGGATACAACTTTCGGAGAATTTACTTTACTGAAAAAACTCTTATTTTTAGAGAATGTGTTTAGTTGGCGAATATTCTGGACACAAACCAGCTGCATTGAGCATTGAGTACAAGTCAAATGATGTTTTTTGTATCTTCTAACATTCCGGGTTACACCGTCCGGTGTACTACTTGTATTCGGTTTTTGTTTTCCGAGTGCTCAAAGTTTTCATTGAGATAGTCGATTTCGCGAAGTCGAATGACGAAAACAGCGATTTCGAAGTAAAATTTTCAAAAAGAAGTTTATGTTTCGCTTATGTCTTTTTCTCCAATAAAACATCGTATTTATACCCGCCAATATAGAAAAGATAACCGCGACTGAATTTTTTTTCGGTAATAGTGTGCTATCTAGTGGCTAGTAGTCATTACGGTGTTAACGTTTTTTCGGTGACAGAGCGCCATATAGCTGCAAATTGCAGAAACCAATTCAACCATTAATGTTGGTTGAAAACAACGTTTTATTTCTCTAATTCAACTAAAAAATTAGTTGAACGGATATGAAGTGTGCCTTAGCTAAGAAATGACAGCAGGTTTAGTTGGTGAATTCAACTACAAAAATAGCCATTTCAACAAATATTTTATTATTATTAAGGGAACTAGAATTAGAAAATCTAAACTAGCAAAAGTAAGATTTTTTTAGTTGTCTCAAAAAATAACTAACTAAAATCAGAAAATCAACTAATTTTTTCGCCAAAATGCTGGTTTCGGTCTTTCCGTGTGAGAAAGGCATCATTACACCACTAGGTGGATTAAGATAGGTTTTTTTTACTCATAGGTGCTCGAAGTTAGTTTGTGTTTGCACGCAGCTTAATGAAACCGTTCCTTTTTACTTCCTATTTGCCATCTAGATTGAAAATAAGTAAATTGTCAAAGCATTCCTATACGAACCAGTTACAACGAACCAACAGACAAGAATGAATCAGATTCTTGATTGATTACAATTAGATACTAGTTTTTATGTAGAATTTCAGCAGTTGGTTCGTTTTTCATGGCCATCCGACATTCACTACTGAGGAAGAAAAATAACTCGCCCTTCGTATTTTCGAACGGAACGTGCTGCTAACCAGGGTCGCTTACATTGAAGTGAGCATGTCGTTAGAATTCCGATCACCAATGCAATAACAAAAGTTTACGATACTTCGTCGATGGACACAAAATAAGGAGAAGAGCAAGAGCGCGCAAAATGGACTAACTAACTTGGAAAATATTTAAGGACTGCTTTTGTCTTCCGCGATAAACAAAGAATAGCCATGGATTAAACCGTATAGGAATGACTTTTCAGTGCGTCAAAGGGTTTCTTGGCTGAAGAAGAAAAGTATTTAATTTATTTTCCATTAATACCGTTTTGTCACAGTTCTCGCAATAGGTTCTGCTTCCCAGTGATCGATTATAAATGTGCATTTTGTTATGTGAAAGAAAAAATGTACAAATTAATTCTTGTTCAATTGATTGTACATAGTATTATAGTCCACCTGAGAACTCATCACATTACTACAATCGAGGTTGGATGTAGCATACTAGTAACTTGAATATTATCTGCTAAATATTTTAGCTGTTCAACTTCAAATATTAATTAAAAATTATCAACTCTTACTCATCAGATGTCGTTAACTTTTATCTAATAATGCTTTTTGTTTCTGTAAATCGTTTATTAATTTAATTTTTTAAGTCAAGTGTAGGACTCGATATGAGCGATTTTCAGTATCTTTATTGGAAAATTTGACTGTTTTTGTGGAAATCACTAGTATAACACTTTTTTGTAGGTTTTGTCATTTTTGGATAATAACTTAAAAAATTGGTTAAAAACTTTAGTCCTTTTCCAATGACAGTCGATCAATTTTGTAAAAACAAAGTATGCAATGTGACATTTTAGAACAAAAGCGCTAAATTCGACAATACTTATAAATCCACATCAGGTTTCCAGATTCAGGTTTTAGAAGAAAATCATGGTTAATCATCTCAATCAGTTCTGTTCTGAATTACTACATGACTGATTGTCTTGGATACTGGTATTGAAAACTGAGTGATAAACTGTTTTTGTTTTGAAAACGTTGCCTAGCACCACAACAAATAATTTATTTCATTCCCATTGAATCTAGTTATTTACCAATGATGGAATAGAAAATGTATTGCAATATTTATATCATCTAAATACAGTGACATAAAACTGAAAACGAATACTTCTTCGAGCTCATAAAACATGACAAAACCAAGTTACTGTTTTTTTTCTAGTTGAAAAAAGTAGCCACCAATTGCTCACTTTGACTCCAATTGTGTCGTTGAAAAATAAATGTGTGGCCATTCATTTTCATCTCCATTCCGAAACTTTTACCAACTCATCTACGAGCCACGTGCCGACGTGAAGCTAAACGCAAACATTATTTACATTTCATTGCCCCAGTGCAGTGCAGTCTGTTGGATTTTTACACTGTGTCTTTTCCTAGCATTTATCTTTCTAATGAGGAAACCAAAGTTAGAAAAACAGTAAAAATGTTCTCAAATGTTTGAAATCCTGAAAGCGAATGTTCAAACTAATTTTCACGAGAAGTGCAAATTTTAATGAAACAACTTTTTTTTTGTTGATTGTCACTTGAAACTTATTTTTGCTTGAAAAATAGTGTAGCAGTATCACTACTAGGTGATCCAAGCCAGTTAAGTTAGAAGTAGAACTGAAAAATGAATATCAATGATGGCAAAACTATGAAATTACTATTCGTCGCGCTTTAATGAATGACTTCTCCGTCCACAGTTGCAAAGTTTTCTCTCTTTTTTTTTTTTGCTCAGAACAGTCGGGAAAACTTTTGACCAAGATTGACAAAACCAGTAAACAAACATAAAATGGATGCTTACAGTTACGGGAAGGGTTGTTTTTCGTGCAAGTTTGTCTGTGGTAGGTATTTTCTTCAAGAAGTCCCGCAGTGTTCCGAATAAATGCTCTGAATTCCGGTAACGAATAGTGTATTATTAGGAATCCATTACTGTGCAGATATTACGATCATATAAAACAAATAAAAGTCTTTTTCTTAAAGTTTGGAGAGATTTTATGTTTTTTTCCCATAAATACGTTTATTTCTTAAGGCAGTGTACATAAGTTTTTCTTCGCCGTAGCATCACTTTTACATAAAATTCTTATCCTAATTAAATTCTAACATAGTCACAACGATTTGAATGTATTAAAACATATTCCTCTTATTACTTAAATATCATCTTAGGTAACTCGTCATTAATTATGAAATCTACTCGGGAATATTATTTGAACCAAACGATTAACTTCTATAAATTATAAATAAGCTGTTATTTTCAGACATTTTGTTGATAATTTCATAAACTGTTTCGAGTTTGTTTGTATCATTACATAATTTCTATTCTAATTTAGCTATTGGTTGAACTCATGGAGGCAGCTGGAATCAGAACTAAGTCTTAAAAGGGGCTTTGATTAAATTGAAACTCCAATTTCTTTATGAAATGATAAATAAGTTTCATGTATGGAAGGTCACGACAAGCAAGAATGTCTCGAACTGGGACATTGGATAGTCTACCTTGGGTACGCAAAGAATTTATTAGTTGAGATCTGTCATCACGATATTCCACGCATGTCCAAACGACATGATCAATATCCCGATAACCTTCGCCACAAGCACAATGATTAGTCTCGGAGAGTCCAATTCGATGGAGATGTGCGTCTAACGTGTAGTGATGGGACATGAGTCTGGACATCACACGAATGAAATCCCTACTCACAACCAGTCCCCTGAACCATGCCTTTGTCGATATTTTCGGAATAATTGAGTGCATCCACCGACCCAAATCATCTTTATCCCAAGAAGCTTGCCAGCTGGCAAGTGTTCTTTGGCGAGACGAGCTATAGAATTCGTTGAAAGCAATCGGTCTCTCATAAATTTCACCCTCAATAGCACCACATTTGGCTAAAATATCGGCTCTTTCATTGCCAGGAAAGATTTTATGTTTTGTCTTATTAAAAAACAGTCCTTTCAATTATAATGATTCCATAGATTTACTTTACTCGTCAAGTTGGAGTTTGTATACCTCTGTTGTGCTCTAATAATTTTTCAAAATTTGTTACGTAAAACGTTATATTCCGTGATCAGTACCTGTGATTCGATCTCAGCAGACCTATTGAAAGGTACACAGCGTGGAATACTTTATTTGTCGTTTATCGTGCCAGTAATCCCATTGCTGCTCATTGCCGTTTCAACCTTCCGAGCGAACGGACGTGATTTGGATTTACTGCGAAAGCATTGAAAACCAGTTGTGTGTGTGTGATAAAGTGGTCGGACGATATTGTGTGATAGACAATAGTGCTTTTTCCTCTGATAGGTTTTTTTTTCGTATTATATAATAGAACAGTGCCTTATTGCGAGCGGTCGATCGAAACGGTACCGTTAGCCGATTATTGTTTCGCCGATCAAGGCCAAGTGTGAGGATTATAAACAAGCGGCCATTGTGTGAGGATTATAAATAAGTGTGCCTTTTCCTCTCGGAGGTTTTTTGCACATCATCAAAGCGGCGATACGCCGATCGACGAAGTCCAGCTTGGTGTCCCCCGTTGGATCTTTGTTAAGTACCTTTACTTCGTTTATTTTTATTTCTTTATTTGACCATTATATTTCCCCCCGAATCATTTGTTTTTGCGCGGAAGTAGTTCCGCTATGTCTAATTTAAAACCTGCCCCCCCCGCTCCCGATGTTCAAATGGAGACTTCCCTTGTCAGTAAAAAGTCCCGCATAAAGAGCTATCCTGATGGGCTCGCACTACCGGCCGGGCCTTACGCGGTCTATTTCCGGACCAAATCAAAGGAAAAAAAACTGAATATTTTAAAAATATCGCGGGACCTGAATTCGCGATATAATACCATAAAAAGTATAGATAGAATACGGCCAGACAAGCTCAGGGTCCTGTTTACCAGCTCAAAACAGGCTAATGAGCTTGTTCAAAATGATCCTTTTACGCTGGAGTACCGCGTCTACGTGCCAGCTCGTGAAGTCGAAATCGACGGTGTGGTCACCGATTCGAGTTTGACTTGCGAGGATATTCTTAAGTACGGGGCGGGTTGTTTTAAAGACCCCTCACTTAAGAATGTCAAGATACTGGATTGCAAGCGATTGCATTCAGTATCGATCGCCGGGGATGGAACAAAGTCTTATCCCCAATCAGACTCTTATCGTGTGACCTTCGCCGGCTCGGCATTGCCCAACTACATCCTCTTGGACCGGGTTCGTTTGCCTGTTCGTTTATTTGTACCCCGGATAATGAATTGTACCAATTGCAAACAACTGGGGCATACAGCTACCCATTGCAGCAATAAGCCACGTTGTGCTAACTGTGGGGAAGCTCATGCGGACGGCTCTTGCGGTAAGGATGCTGAAAAGTGTCTCTACTGTAAGGAGGGTCCGCATGACCTCTCTGACTGTCCCGCTTACAAACTGCGAGGAGATCGGATGAAGCGTTCCCTGAAGGAACACTCCAAGCGTTCCTTTGCCGAGATGGTTAAGAGTGCCACCCCTCCTAAACAGGCAACGAATCCATATGCCTGCTTGTCAACTGACGAGAGCGATTCTGACGACCCTTTGGAAGGTCCATCTTCAGCGGTCCCTCGTAGCTGTAGGAAAAGAATGAATAAATCTTCTCATAAGCTGCCTAGTAAGGGTTCGAAGGTGTCTTCCGAAGGGCTTCGAAAAGTTACAGCTAACGGGAATCGGGAAAAATCACCGAAGCAAAAAGCTCCTGGTCTCGGAAAACTCAATTCCGAGATGGAATTCCCACCGATTCCAGGGACTAAAAAATCCCCAAGCGTCCCTGAAAATCCACCAGAGAACCAACTAGGTGCTGGACTTATAAAGTTCTCTGATGTTGTGGACTGGATTTTTACAACTTTCAATATTTCAGACCCTCTTAGAAGCATTTTAATTGCTTTCATGCCAACAGTAAAAACATATTTGAAGCAGTTGACTGCAAATTGGCCCCTTCTTTCAGCGATTGTATCTTTCGATGGCTAAATCATCCACCGAGGTCACGGATCTAATCACTGTTTTACAGTGGAATTGCAGAAGTATTATCCCAAAAATAGATTCATTTAAATTTCTAGTAAACAATCTGAAATGTGACGCATTTGCATTGTGCGAAACTTGGCTAACTTCTGAAATATTCTTAAACTTTCACGATTTTAACATTATTCGTCTGGATCGAGATAATCCCTATGGAGGAGTACTTTTGGGGATCAAAAAGTGCTATTCTTTCTATCGCATTAACCTCCCCTCGATACCAGGTATTGAAGTTGTCGCATGTCATGTTACAATCAAAGGTAAGGACCTTTGCATTGCTTCCATTTACATTCCCCCAAGAGCCTCGGTTGGGCATCGGTGGCTCAGTGATATCGTAGAGCTCCTTCCTGCACCGACGTTGGTTTTAGGAGACTTTAACTCACACGGTACGGGATGGGGCTGTCTTCACGATGATAACAGATCAACTATGATCCATGATATCTGCGACAACTTCAATATGGCAATCTTGAATACGGGAGAAATGACACGGATTCCTGCACCACCAGCAAGACCAAGTGCGCTGGATTTATCCCTTTGCTCGACATCGCTACGGTTGGATTGCACGTGGGAGGTAATTCCTGATCCCCACGGTAGCGATCATCTACCGATCGTAATATCAATCACCAGCGGCTCAAAACCATCGAAGACAATCAATGTTTCGTATGATCTCACACGAAATATTGATTGGAATAGCTATGCGACCTCGATATCTGAGAAACTTGAAAGAACTCAACAACTTCCTCCGGAGGAAGAGTACACGTTTTTGGCTGGCTTGATTCTCGACACCGCGACTCAAGCTCAGACGAAACGAGTACCCGGCGCGAAAACTAACATCCGTCCTCCCAACCCGTGGTGGGACAAAGAGTGCACAAATTTAAACGCAGAGAGAGCCTCCGCGTATAAAATATTCAGAAAAAATGGAACACCTGATAATTACCGGAATTACGCGGCGTTAGACGTTAAAACTAAGAACTTGATTAGAGCCAAGAAACGCGGTTACTGGCGTCGGTTTATAGACGGCTTAACGAAAGAAACATCTATGAGTACTCTTTGGAACACAGCCCGACGAATGCGCAATCATAACACCACGAATGAAAGCGAGGAATATTCCAACCGCTGGATATTCGATTTCGCTAAAAAAGTATGCCCAGACTCTGTTCCGGAACAGAAGATCACCCGCGCCGCGACACCAAATACAAACGAAACACCGTTTTCGATGGTAGAGCTCTCACTTGCACTCTTGTCATGTAACAATAAAGCCCCGGGATTAGACAGAATAAAATTCAACTTGTTGAAAAATCTGCCAGACCCCGCCAAAAGGCGCTTGTTGAGTTTATTCAATAAGTTCCTTGAGGACAACATTGTTCCACATGACTGGAGACAAGTGAAAGTGATCGCCATTCAAAAACCAGGAAAATCAGCCTCCGATCACAATTCGTATCGGCCGATTGCTATGCTTTCCTGTATCCGGAAATTGTTCGAAAAAATGATTCTCTTCCGTCTAGACAATTGGGTCGAAACTAATGGCTTACTTTCAGATACACAATTTGGTTTCCGCAGGGGTAAAGGAACGAACGATTGTCTTGCGTTGCTCTCAACAGAAATTCAAATAGCATTTGCTCGTAAAGAACAAATGGCGTCAGTTTTCCTAGACATCAAGGGGGCTTTTGATTCAGTTTCTATAAATATCTTATCTGAGAAGCTGCATCAGCATGGTCTTTCGCCAGTTTTGAACAACTTTTTACATAATCTATTGTCTGAGAAACACATGTATTTCGCGCATGGTGATTTGTCGACAATACGATTCAGTTACATGGGTCTTCCTCAGGGCTCATGCTTAAGCCCCCTTCTATACAATTTTTACGTAAACGACATCGATAAATGTATCAACACATCTTGCACGCTAAGACAACTTGCCGATGACAGCGTTGTGTCTATTATAGGACCCAAAGCTGGCGATCTGCAAGGGCCGTTACAAGATACTCTTGCCAACTTATCCACATGGGCTCTTCAAATGGGTATCGAGTTCTCTACGGAGAAAACTGAGCTGGTTGTATTTTCGAGAAAGCGAGAACCAGCACAATTACAGCTTCAACTAGGGGGTGAAACCATAGCTCAGGTCTTCACATTTAAATATCTCGGGGTCTGGTTCGACTCCAAAGGCACCTGGGGATGTCACATTAGGTATCTGAAAAGAAAATGCCAACAAAGAATCAACTTTCTTCGTACAATAACCGGGTCGTGGTGGGGTGCCCATCCAGGAGACCTGATCAGGCTGTACCAAACAACGATATTGTCCGTGATGGAATACGGATGCTTTTGCTTCCGATCCGCGGCGAACACTCATTTCATCATGCTGGAAAGAATTCAGTATCGTTGTTTGCGTATTGCCTTGGGTTGCATGCAATCGACTCATACGATGAGCCTCGAAGTGCTGGCGGGTGTTCTCCCATTGAAAAACCGGTTCTGGGATCTCTCATATCGTTTGCTCATTCGATGCGACATTTTGAATCCTCTGGTGATTGAAAATTTCGAAAGGTTAGTTGAGCTTAATTCTCAAACCCGTTTTATGTCCTTGTATTTTGATTACATGGCTCAGAATATTAATCCTTCTTCGTTTGTTTCCAACCGTGCTCATTTCTTGGATACTTCTGATTCTACTGTGTTTTTCGACACATCCATGAGAGAAGAAATTCGTGGAATTCCGGCTCACGTGCGCCCTCAAGTGGCCCCAAATATTTTTTATAATAAATTTAGAACAGTCAACTGTGAAAAGGTGTTTTACACTGACGGATCAAACATTAACAAGTCCACAGGCTTCGGCATCTTCAATCAAAACATCACCGCTTCTTACAAACTCAGTGATCCGGTTTCAGTTTACGTCGCAGAATTAGCTGCTATTCAGTACACCCTCGAGATCATTGAAACCTTGCCCAAAGACCATTACTTCATTGTCACGGACAGTCTAAGCTCAATAGAAGCTCTCCGGGCAATGAAGCCAGGAAAGTGTCCCCCATATTTCCTGGGGAAAATACGGGAACATTTGAGTACTTTATCTGAACGGTCTTATTTAATATCGTTAGTCTGGGTCCCTTCGCATTGTTCCATTCCGGGCAATGAAAAGGCAGACTCATTGGCTAAAGTGGGCGCATTAGAAGGTGATATTTATGAAAGACCAATCTGCTTCAATGAATTTTTCAGTATCTCTCGTCAGAAAACTCTCGAAAGTTGGCAAACTTCATGGAGCAATGACGAACTGGGACGATGGCTACACTCCATTATCCCTAAGGTATCGACGAAACCTTGGTTCAAGGGGATGAACGTGAGTCGTGATTTCATTCGCGTTATGTCACGACTCATGTCAAATCACTATACATTCAACGCACATCTCCGGCGTATCGGGATCGTGGAGAACGGGCTCTGCACCTGTGGCGACGGTTATCAGGACATCGAGCATGTCGTGTGGTCGTGCGTAGAGTATCGCGACGCCAGGTCGAAGCTACTGGAATCCCTCAGGGCCCGAGGTAGACCGCCTGAGGTTCCGGTTCGGGATGTGTTGGCGAGTCGGGATAGTTCATATATGCTTCTCATATACCAGTTTCTCAAACACATTAATATACAAGTGTAATCTGTTACATCTGGCTTAGAAAGTTCCTCCTATTTATCGACGTTGTTTCAACTGTGGCTAAGAATTATTTCTCAACTGCAGGTTCGACACTAACTTCCGCCGATTATCCCGATTCCTCATCTGTCCACCATCTTCATCGGAACTAACAAGATCTTTTTGCTGTCACTAACCTTCGCTTCCCCCCTCCCCGTCTTTTCACCATCTCGATGTCAACTAATTAGATCTCTGTCGTTTTAGTCATTTCATTCCCATATCCCCATTTTACTTCGTTTTCCGCAATATTTACTTCGCTATCTTTTTTTTTCATTTTCTTCTGTAACAACACCATCATCGCCCACGGAAACTTATCAACAGCATGCGGGCCACCCGCCGGGTATTCGTAACCTGGGGGTGTTTCCCGCGGACCCACACGGACCGAAGAATGCGGCCAACATGAATATTCACCAACGCCATATGGAAGACTCTCATGAAATATTCAGATCACCGGCCGATCACCACATGAAGGCTGGATCTGCCAAAGTCAACCACTGCGACCCAAATATGACATTACTTAATGATACAACCCTAGTTTTAAGTTAGTCGTAAATTTTAAATTAGTAAAAGCCCTTGGCATCTTAGAGCTTAAGCAGTGTGCCTTAAACATTATATTCTTGAATAAAAAAAAAAATCCCATTGCTGCAAAAGTGCCTGGTTATTATCGTTTGTTGACGCGTCAATAATCAGCAGCTACAAAGGTTTCGTTAAGTTCTTGCCGTCTTTATCTACCGTCCGTGTTTCACGAAACGAGTGAGAAGCGCAATGGAGAATAAACAATGCGCCGAGTGTAAAAGAGATGTAAACGACATCGAACCAATGCGTTGTGGTTTCTGTGAGGCCTACATTCATATTAGCCAAACTTGTTGCGGCATAAATTCTAGAGGCCTAAGAGAAGCCTTCACCAATGGCAAACTCATGCTTTTCTGCACTGCTTGCAGAGAGGTGCTGGACCGTCGAAGCATTCGTGCCTATATCGATGAGACACAACAAGTGTCGACAATAGCGCCTGACCCGCAAAATTCAACTGACTTGCCATCGCAAGTTCAGCAACTTTCGAAAGCCGTTACTGCTCTAAATAAAAAAATAGAGGATATGTCAGCTACCCAGTCCAACTGGCCTACACCAGCTTGGCCTAGAGGCTTAAAACGTCGCCGGACTGAAGAAAATGAACCCACAGTTCAAGTTCCGACTGATCGTGGCACTAATCAAATCGATTTGAGTGACCTGTCCGTGCGATCTATTATCACCGATAATACAGAAAAGTTTTGGCTATATCTTTCTGGCCTTAATCCGTTGGTGTCGGACGATGACGTACAAAAAATTGTATCCCGCTGCGTTAGTGTAACTGAATCAATTGATCTGAAACGGCTCGTACCAAAAGGGAAGGATGTAACTGGCATGTCGTTCATTTCGTATAAAATTGGATTGGACCCTTGCTTGAAAACCAAAGCTCTAGACCCATCTTCTTGGCCCGTCGGATTGTTATTCCGAGAGTTTGTGGATTTGCCAAAAAACTCAAATCGTCGTTTGCTGCTCCCTCGCTCGGAGAGCTAAAAAATAATCCTGCTTCCGTGCGTTGTTTCGTGGACGGTGGAAACCTTCGGGTTTCCACCAGAGGCGAGTATTTTTGTATTAAAACAACTATCGCTTCACTAAATGATCCCGCGTTGCAGAGTGATGAACGAAATGAATATAAAATATGGGTATACTACCAGAACGTTCGTGGTTTAAGGACCAAAATCGACGAGCTTTTCCTGGCAGTGTGTGACTGCAACTACGATATCATCATTCTTACTGAAACCTGGCTCGACGATCGGATCAATTCCCAACAGTTATTTGGAAATGCATTCAACGTTTTCCGCTGCGACCGCAGCTTAGCAAACAGTGTCAAATCAAAGTTTGGCGGTGTTTTAGTTGCTGTTTCTCAAAAATATGCCAGCTCTGTTGTACAAACGGTGAATGGTCGTTGCCTCGAACAAGTGTGTGTATGTGCTACCGTGCGGGACCGAAAGATATTTCTGTGCGGTGTGTATATCCCTCCCGATAAAAGCCAGCAAGTTGGTGTGATCGATGAGCACATTTCTACTGTTTCGGAGCTGTGCAGCAAAAGTTCCGCAAGTGATATTGTTTTTGTGTGCGGTGATTTCAACCAGCCACGGATAACGTGGGGTCATGGATCAGACGTAACACAATCTCCTTCTCTTCTACCCGTTGCCAGTACGACACTGATAGATGGTATGGATTATTTGAATTTATATCAAAGGAATCGCCATAAGAATCATCTCGGACGAACGCTCGATCTGATATTTTGTTCGTTAGAGAGCCAATTGGTAGTTGATCGTTGTGTTGCCCCACTACTACCCGTAGACCTTCACCATCCGCCTTTAGCTGTTTCATTGCCCGTTGATTGTGAAAGCGTTTCATGTGATACCCAGCTTATTGTCGAATCAATGCCATTGAACTACCGAAAAATTGATTTTACTGCCTTTCAAGCATATTTGCAGGATGTTAATTGGTCTGTTTTGTATGAAATCGATAACGTGAATGAGATGTCTTCACTATTCTGTGATATTTTGTTTCAATGGCTCAGTTCTAATCTTCCATTAGCAAAACGACCCATTGCTACTCCTTGGACTACAGCGTACCTACGTAAACTCAAGCGGGATCGCAATGCCTGGCAACGCAAACATCGTCGTTTTCATAATGCTGAGACACAAAGAATGTTCAAACACTCCAGTGAAAGTTATCGTAAATTGAACGCGCGGCTATACAAAGATTACGTCATGCGAGTTCAAACTGACCTTCGACGGAATCCCAAGAAGTTCTGGACATTTGTCAACTCAAAGCGAAAATGTTCATCCATTCCTCCAAATGTTTGTCTCGACGGCGTGGAGTCTAACTCAACGGTGGATTCGTGCGAGCTGTTCGCAACATTTTTCGCTTCGGTATTTGCTGGAAATACTGCTTCCGACGCCGAAGCTGATGTCGCTGCTATGGACGTTCCTGAAAATTTAGTGCGTATGGATACGTTTATAATTACTCCTGAAATGATTCTCGCCGCTGCGAAGAAACTGAAAAAATCGTATTCAGCCGGACCCGATGGAATACCCGCTGCAGTTTACACTAATTGTACTGCTGCTTTAGCTGAGCCTCTGTGCATTATTTTCAACAAATCTTTCGAGCAAGGCATTTTTCCTGAGATTTGGAAGCAATCCTTCATGTTCCCTGTATTCAAGAGTGGTGACCGTCGTAATGTAAGAAACTATCGAGGCATAACAAGTTTATCTGCTGCTTCAAAGCTTTTTGAAATAATTGTAAGCAATGAGATGCTCTTTCGCACTAAACATTATATCTCAACTGAACAACATGGGTTTATGCCTGGACGCTCGGTCAGCACAAATTTATTAGATTTCACTTCGACCTGCATTTCGCGTATGGAGGAAAAGGTACAAATCGATGCGGTATACACGGATCTAAAAGCAGCGTTTGACCGAATAGACCACCGAATACTCCTTCGAAAGATGTCGCGATTAGGTGGAACTCAAAAGTTCATTGATTGGTTATACTCTTACTTGTGTGGTAGAGTTTTACGAATAAAATTGGGCTCGAGCGTTTCATCTCAGTTTACGAATGTGTCAGGAGTACCTCAAGGCAGCAATATGGGTCCGCTTCTGTTCTCTTTGTTTTTCAATGATGCTATTTTGCTGCTCAGTAACGGCTGCAGATTAGTTTACGCTGATGATTTGAAATTGTACCATGTAATTCGATCTATTGACAACTGTGTCCGGCTCCAACAGCTCCTCGATACATTTGTTGCTTGGTGCAAAAGAAACTGGCTGATTATCAGTACTGCGAAATGTCAGGTCATAACGTTCCACCGAATACAGAATCCATTGCATTTTGATTATCAAATTGATGGACAAACGCTCCAAAGAGTTGATCATGTTAACGATCTTGGTGTTTTGTTGGATGCCAAACTTACATTCAACCTACATCGCTCAACTTTGATTTCAAAAGCAACACGGCAACTGGGTTTTATTGCCAAAATCGGACGTGACTTCAAAGATCCCCATTGCTTGAAGGCATTATACTGTTCATTGGTTCGACCGCTACTTGAGAATGCTAGTTTAGTTTGGAGCCCGTATCAGATTGTTTGGAACTTACGGATTGAACGTGTTCAGAAAAGATTTGTCCGACTGGCTCTAAGAAATCTTCCCTGGCAAAACCCGCTTGACCTTCCACCGTACCCCGATCGCTGTCGTCTGATAGGTCTTGATTCATTGGAACGGCGCAGGAAAATTCAACAAGCTGTGTTTGTGGCAAAACTAATCAATGGCGATATCGACTCACCGCAACTTTTGTCTCTACTTGATTTCCGTGCCACGCAACGATTGCTGCGTTCTACTAGCCTATTTCAACCGAGATATCATCGAACGACGTTCGGATTCCATGAACCGATAACTACATGTATAAGAACATTTTCCACTGTTGAAAATCTTTTCGATTTTAATGAACCGACACATAAGTTTATTCAGAAAGTGTTACGATCGAATATTTTATAACTTGACTGATATATTCATTAAGACTTATTATATTGTCAGATGAATAAATGGAATAAATAAATAAATAAATGAATCGAGGGTTCACAGTTTCATATATCATGCAAATAGGGTAACAAATTGCAAATAATTATAATCCGATTCATCTCAGCTCCAGTAGTCATCTCAACTCCTAATACCAAGCCTAAAAAAGTTACGCGAAGCACCAAGCCTCAAAAAAAAAAGTTGGAACGGTAACTTTGAGCTATCATAGCTCAGTTGTTACTTGACCAATTTCGATAAATTTTTCACCCTCGAATTTTGTGAAGTTTGTAGATTATTTTAAGTATATCATTATTGGCAATCTTTTAGGAAAAATTAATGAAAATCAGATTTTTCCCGTTCCAAATTTTTTTTAGAGCTCAAAACGTGCCCTATCTGCATTCATGCGGCACCTGCATCGCGAATCGGATATTGAGAACTTCAACTTTACCGAGTCATAACTTTGTTGTTAGTCAACCGATCTTCAAAATTTGTTCACCATTGGAAAGGTAATACTTCCAGAAATAAAATGCACTGAAAAAAAACGAAAAATAAGGTTATCTACCCAAAGTTATAATGAAAACTGTAGATAGATGAGATAAGAAAAAATGAGACTTTTTACAATGATCGTAAATATCTCGAAATTCAAAGCGATGACCTATATATTTTTATACATCATTCGATTGCTAGTGATACAAGCTACAATTTTCGCTCAATTAACATTCCTACACAATCAGAAGAAAACATTGAGAAATCGATGAATTTATAAATATATATGAATTTTTCATTTTTTTCACATGTTTGTATATAACTCGAAAATTAAAGCGATGACATGTAAATTTTTTTGATTCAAAATATTGGAATCATTACCAGAAACAATGTATTGATGATCAAAATTATATATCCGTTCAAAGAATCTCAAGAAATTTGGTACAAATACAGAGAATTTGTGTTATTGGGAAAATTTTGCCAAACAACATGAAATCAAAACTTTTAAATTTTATGACATATATTTTTTTATTATTTTAGTTGGAAATTTATTATAAACAAAATTTACAAAAAAAAAACTGAAACTTGGATTTCACTGAAAATTTTAAAATTTTTAGTAAATAACCTAAAACTCTTAAAATATTTTTGTATTGGACAAACGATCTAAACAATTTTTATGCACAACACAAACGCATTTGATAACTACTAAAATTCTGATTTTGTTGTAGGTTTGCCGTAGAATCTCAAAAAATAGATAAAAGATCGGAAATTTTAAAATTTCCGAGTTAAATTGCATTGCACAGTGGTCCGGATCCACAATTTAGGGGGACAAAAAAATTTGTGGCTTAACCTTATACTTTAGAGCTATGATGTCTTCAAAACAAATGATCAGTGAAGATAAGCCATATGTCGATGTACATGATATTAGGGTGGCTCTTATTATTAAGGTGATCCAAAACTTATTTTCCGGATGTATTGAGATAGAGGACTGCATTTTTCGGCAAAATTGTAGATAAACTTATATCGAGCAGCTTTGTTGAGGACATCATAGTAGTATCTGCAACGGTTTTAGTGTTACAGCTATTTTTAAAGAGCAACTTAGGGTGTTCCTCAAAAAATCAGATTTTTTGCTCCAGCATTTATATTTTTCTCTTTTGTCGTGAATACGACTTACTTTACTATGGGGCGCCTTTTCAAAATTTACCCTCTGAGAGAGTGATAAGTTTTTGATCGTGAATATCTCCTGTTATATCTAACGATTCAACATAAATCTTGCTACATGCCATCGGAAATATGATCACAATTTTATGATAAAACTTTCAGTTGTGTGACATATTCTTAAATAGTTCACAATTAAACTTTTCTGAAATGTTTGGTATAAACGAGTATCAAAGAAGATAATTCATGAGGCGCGTTTGCCTTTCTCGTATTTTGAAAGCTCATAGCTCAGTGATCTGTAGAAGGATTTATATAATTTAACTACCAATAGAATCGAAAATCTTCAACTTGAACGTGTATTACAACAATATTGAAGTTTTTCAATAGTACACTATTGAAAAACCTGTTTGATTTAACCCATGACAGCACCAGCCAATCAGAACGCGAGATGTCTGTATCTATACAAGAGCTTCCATATAAAAGTTGAATGGTTCATTTTTCCTACCATTTGCTGAGCAACTCTTCCCGAAACAAGACACACGACAGCAACATCGAGGACCTGTCGTCTCATTGTTTCCCGATATGAATGCACGAGACACCGTCAGCACAATGACACCGAAAAAGGCAGCCAAAAAGTCCAGCAAGGCCCATTGCCGAAACAAGACACACACGAGAACCATCTCAGATCTCAATATTTCCTACCAAAAGATTCATCAAGATGGGAGTTAAAATAATTTGCACCGTCACTAACACATTCAATTACGAACGGCAATGCGAAAGCGAAAGTGATGGTTTTGAACACATCTTTATACTAGTTTACAAATATGCCGTGCGAAACAGAGTTGCCACAGATCAATATGTATTTTTGTCGCGATTACGTTAGTATGCGGCCGAAAACAAAAATTGTTAGAACAAATGTTTCCACTTGATTTGCGCATTCTTTCCAGGCGTATCAGAACTGGCTAAACTTAAAGCAATTCTAAATATTTCTTTATCACAGTGATGTGGTCATCCTGAAAAGGACGGGGTTTTCAACGGATGGCCAGCTGCAGATGGCGAGGGATGATTTTCGTTTTCGTTGTCATGGGCAGCGTTACCGGCCAATTCCAACACTTCGGCAACCAAGTACTCCATCACTGGCGCCAGATAGACCGATGCACCAGCACTGACTAGAAATGGGCAATTCGCTCCTGAGCTGTTCCAGTGAATCGAATCATTAAAGTGAGCTGACAGCTCACAGCTCTTTTCAAAAGAACCGCAGCTCATCAGCTCACTCATTTGCTACCGATGAGCAATGATGAATGCAGTGAACTGCATTATGACGAAGGGAACACGCTACGAGCTTGTCGGATCTTCGGCTCATTAAGAGGTTCAATTTAGTCGACATCAATTAAAGATAAACTTATTCGCATTGCATCCATTGCATCATTGCAAATCAATGATTCAATTTCGATCATGCATATGAAAGAAAACCGGTGCATAAGAAAAACGGCGCACAAAATGAACCTTAAGTTCAAACTAAAAGAGCTGATGAGCTGATACATCGAATCGATTCACTTTGGTGAGCTGATCGGTTCGGAGCTGTTCACCAAAATGAGCTGTTTTGCACGCCTCTAGCACTGACACGCTCGGCGTAGTTCCCCTTCCGAGGCAAACGATGGATTCTGCCGCCAACTGGGCACTTCAGACCAGCACGGTTTGAGCGGGACTTTGCCTTGCCCTTAACTGTTCCTCCACAATATGCCGTTAACAGCTCAACGACCAATTCAGAATTACTGGCTGCCGCTCTGCTAACTCTCTCTTTTATATCGTTTCACTGTTTCCCGTTCTGCGTATAGGAAAGGAATTCAAACAAAGGGGACGTCCTTCCACCGCTACCACTAGCACGTATAAAAAGAAATGTGATGTGAGAAATAGCGTCATTTAAGTTAAAGCAGCTACTCTGAACGTGCGAGACACCGTCAGCACGATGGCAGATTTGTACCGTCACTAACTCATTCAAGTACGAACGGCAATGCGAAAGCGAATGTTGAACACATCTTTATACTAGTATGGGGTCGTGTGAAAATATGCCTTGCGAAACAGGGTTGCCATATATACAGATTAATCTGTATTATCATTATTATTATTATTATTATCATTATTATTATTATTATTATTATCATTATTATTATTATTATTATCATTATTATTATTATTATTAGAATCACTCTTGCATACCGAAGATCGTAGATACATTTCAGACCAGGCCATTGCAATTGTCTCGTACTGAAATTTCGAGAAGAATCAGATATCTTCGAACTTCATAGCTTCAATAAAAATAAACTACAAATTTGTCGTACCTAGCTTCCTATATTAGCAAATTAAAAAGGAATTGTTTCAAGTTTGGAATATATAGTTGTAGAATAGTAGCTGTTTAATGTAACTAATCTGTACTTTAATGTAGGTGTATCGCTTCAAATTCTATTAGTGAAAAAGAGGAAAGCTTGCACAATTCATACAATCAATCAATCAACTAACTGATATTCGGAAAAGTGATGGGAGCGTGTCAGTTTTTTCGTATTCACGACATCCAGTTATGTATCTGACATTACTCACCCGCCTTTTCGTATAGGTATCTTTGAACATCTTTTAGAGTTTGTTAAAACCAATTTTTTAATGACAGGCGTGTTCAGGTAGCGTTTTCTGAACCGAAGTTATGAGCAAAACTAGTCCAAAAACAGGTTATTTTTAAACTGCTATATCTAACATTGAGGAAAACGAAAAAAATCCGTTTCTTGTATTTGACAAAAAATATTTTCGAGCATGTTTATAAAAAAAGGCGGAGGAGATATTTTTTAAATTTTTTTTAAATTATGTTCATACATTGGGTTTTTTCATTGAAAAATATTCGTATCAGTCATTTATTAGCTATATAAGGTATTTTTGTCTTCTAAAGTGTCAAATTATTTCAAGTGCATATTCGGGAAGAAATCGTTCTGCATTCTTCGGGGAATGCAGAATGGTGTCGCTTTTGTAAAATCTCTAACGCCTCTCGGTGGTTGGAGGTTTTATCAACTGTGCATTTTGGCACCTGCAGATCGTTCAGCATCCTTCCGGGGATGCAGGACGACTTATTTCTTTATGTTTTGTGCTGTTTTCCCACCTCACCCAATTCTCAATTCCCTTCCATGTTCCTTTTATCCTTCCCTTCCCATCAGGAAGTTGATGAGAAGCTACGCAAGGCACGAATCTCCAAATAACTAGGGGAACATGCCACTTGAGCCAATTAGTTCTGATAACATAGGTTTCATTAAGTAAAAAGCATTCAAACGAAGAGGTTGTTTTTCGAGACGAAGACAACTGTAAGCTGCAAATAGATTGGTAATAGGTTGGTGCTAATCGCAAAGGCTGCTGCAAAGCCAATATTCGCGGCGATTCCAGTTTCATAAGTGCCTGAAATACTGGAACTCACTTCACTGAGAAAGATGGCCTAACCGATTTGAGAACTGTTTCAATTTGTAGGTTACACTAGTTCATCCACTAGCTTTCATGTTTTTTCAAAAATCAAACAAAACTGTTTGAAGAATACATTTTTATATGAGAATAAGAGAGATATGAGAAAGGCATCATTACACAACTAGGTGGATAAAAACAAGTTTTACTTAATTTCGTATGATTTTTTGTGCTAAATTCAGAATTCTACTTTTTCTAAATTGTTTACTAATAGAAAATTCAAATAATTTTCGAATTCTATATATTCCAAAATAATTCTAAGTTTGTGATATTGAAGTTCTAATATTCTATCGATTATAATTGATGTCGTTTAGGATAGCGGAAAATTTAAGATATATTTTTTTGTTCTTAATTGCTTATAAATTTACGTTCTATTTCTTTTTGTACAAAGCCATTGAAATAATTTAAAATTTTCGTGTTGTCACAAAATTTATTTTATTAATAGAAACAAATTCTACGTCTCTTAGAAACAGATGAAATCAAAACGGATTCCAATATTTTCACTTTGATTCGCAGAAACGTTGGAACGCAATATATATCAGAAATTTTGAAATTTCCGATCTTCTACCGATTTTTTGAGATTTTACGGAAAACCTAAAACAAAAAAACCTAATTTTAGTAGTTAACAATTCCGTTTGGGTTGTGCATAAAAATTGTTTAGATCTTTTGTCCAATACAAAAACATTATTATTTTTAGAGTTTTTTCAGTGAAATCCAAGTTTCAGTTTTTTTGTAAATTTTGTTCATAATAATTTTCCAACTAAAATAATTAAAAAATATATGTCATAAAATTTCAAAGTTTTGATTTGTTTTTTTTTTATTTTGCAAATTTGCGGATATATAATTTTGATCATCAATACATTGTTTCTGGTAATGATTTCAATATTCTGAATCAAAAAAATGTACATGTCATCGCTTTAATTTTTGAGTTATATACAAACATGTGAAAAAAAATGAAAAATTCATATATATTTATGAATTTATCGATTGTTTAATGTTTTCTTTTGATTGTGCAGGAATGGTAGTTGAGCGAAAATTGAAGCTGGTATCACTAGCAATCGAATGATGTATAAAAATATATAGGTCATCACTTTAAATTTCGAAATATTTACGATCATTGTAAAAAGTCTCATCTTTTCTTAGGTCATCTGTCTACAGTTTTCATTATAACTTTGGGTAGACAACCCTATTTTTAGTTTTTTTCAGTGCATTTTGTTTCTGGAAGTAGTACCTTTCCAATGGTGAACAAATTTTGAAGATCGGTTGACTAACAACAAAGTTATGACTCGGTAAAGTTGAAGTATTCAATATTTTCTATGCGACGTTTATGCCAAAGGAAAGAAAATTGGAAAGCAGATAGGGCATATTGGGCGCGGGAAAAAAACTTGGAACGGGAAAAATCAAATTTTCATTGGTTTTCCTTTGCCAATCGTCTACTACAAAGTTTTGGAATCAATCTACGAGCTTCACAAAATTCGAGGGTGTAAAATTGATTGAGATTCGTTGAAAAACAGCTGAGCTATGACAGCTCAAAGTTACCGTTCCAACTTTTTTGAAGCTTGGTATTTGGAGTGTTAACGAAAACCATTATTTAGAGTGAGATCTGCTGTCTTTGCTCGATCCATTGACTCTAAGGGTAAGATGAAAATTGCAGCATTGCACACTTTTCGAACTATTTTGTCTAAGATATATTGTATTCGATGTTATCACAATTCGTTGCCTGAAAGTCGACTAATCGGTCAAATAACATGGCGACAGGATCTCGGAGGAATACTCGCGTGGGAGATCTACCAAATTGTAACAGACAACGATCCGTTCCGTGATGGTTTCGTTCCGTTGCAAATATTCTTATTATTAAGTTAGAACGAAACCAGTTTCGTTGTTTGCGTATTGCCATAGGGTGTATACTTTCGACATATACAATAAGTCGCGAAGTTCTAGTAGGAGTTCTTCCATTAAAGGATCACTTCGGGAGCTTTCACCGCGTATGAGAATACGACGCGAGGGTTAGATGTGAGTAGAGACTTGTGATGTGTGATGTTCAGACTAATGTCCAACCATTACACGTTTGATGCAAATATCCTTCGTGTTGGTCTTGCAGAGAATGTTTATTGTATTTGCAGTGAATGTCATTTGTACGAAGGTCGAGTATTGTGGTATCAGGGATCAACTGTTGATTTCTTTTTGTATCCAAGGAATCCCAGTTTATGATATTCTTACTTGTCTTGGCCTTCCATACATAAATTTTAATTAAGATAGTTGGAACTTCAATTTAAAAACTCTCATTCCAAACTTAGAAATTAGTTAGATCAGCTTCGCTTCCAAGCTACGAGGATCGCTGCCGGCTTATTGACTTGAGGATCTGTTGTCTGTTCGAAGAAATGTTTACAAGGACGTTTGCATCGCGGACTTGATACAATCGTGTATCGATTGTTCGGATCTCCTGATTCTCTGGCTCTTTCAGTCGTAGACCACGGAGGTCTTTGCTGTATACAGGAGGTGTCTTCATTCAACTCGGTTCTTGGCTGTTCGCCACCAGCCTCGATAGCTGCGAAGGGTCCGCAGGTCGTCCTCAATTTGATCGATCCATCTTGCCCGCTGCGCGCCTCTTCTTCTTATACTGGTCGGATCATTATCGAGGATCTCCTACGGTTGGTCAATTCCGACATTCACCGTCCTAGTCTTCGTTTACATCTGTTTCTTCGAACTCCCGCTGCTTGAACCAACTGTGAGTTTAATGAGCCTTTTCTCCAGTATATGTGTCGTTAGGGACCGTTCATAAACCACGTTGACTCACGGGGGGGAGTGGGGACTGACAAAAGTCTACGTTTGTCTACGAGAAGGGAGGGGGTTTTCTTCGATTGATCAAAAAGACAGTTGAAATTGCGTATTCAACCAAATGCATGATGCTTTAGAGCAGAATATGCTTTCCGATTATTATTTAGTCACATCGTAATCAAGCAGTGAAAGGAGAAATGAAGATAATGTCAATTGCTTCTGCAATCCATGAGCGTTCTGACGTGTGAAATGCCCAGAGAATTTTAGAAATCGGTAAAGGACCGATGTTAGTAGGGTGACAAAATGATCAAAATTTATCACTCGTCTGTAGCCGATCATGAATAAGAAAAAGATATTAATTATGAAAATTCCAAATCGTGAGAAAGTCTAGAAAGTTATTCATATTCTTGTTCTGATGTGGTAGTGTGGTTTCTTTCAACCAAAAACGGATTTTAAAAATCAAAATGATTGGAATTGCGAAAGCTCACATTTGCCTAAAAATGCATCCCAGAAGTTGAAATCGAACCAACAAACTATTTGCACCTATAAAATTATTGATTTTATTTTGCAATAATTATGGTTTCGGCTTTACCGTTCTGTTAAATAAGAAAGACTATTATATACTGCCCGACGTTTCGACCACTGGTTATGGTCTTTATCAAGGGAAACTGTAAGTTTATTGGTTATGAACGATATTACAAAAACATTAAAACGGTGTGTTAACACACTATTTTATCGTTCCTCGTCCAAAAATCGTATGTATAATATGTGATTTTAATCACATTTGCTTTCTTATCGTTCATCCAGAGAAGCTATTTGAGATTTATTGTATATCTTTACCTCTTGAATATCGTGAATGACTAATTGGTAATTGGAAAGTATAAGGAGTGTATCGATAAGTAGTTAGCAACATTCAAACAGTTATTACTCTGAAATGGTTTAATTTTTTGCAGCGTATTTGGCGGTGGCATGTTTGTTTGCATGTCAATAACAGCTGCGCAATCGGTTGGTTTCGGTACGGATTATCGTTTCAATGATGAGTCGAATTGATCCGGAACCGCGAAAGAAAATTCTGCACACTTGGTGCTCAGAAAGTGGTGTCACGTACAACGAAATTGCAAAACGGGTGAAAGTGCACCACACCAGTGTCAAAAATATTATCGAGAAGTTCGGTAAGACCCTTTCCATGAAGGATTTTCCCCGATCCGGTAGGAAAACGGGTCTCAGCCAGCCCGGCCGGAACTTAAAAGTGGTTGAGTACATCAGGAAAAACCCATCGGCGTCGACGCGGGATTTGGTCAAGCAGTTCAACACCAGCATCGGGATGATTCAACGGATCGAAGTTCGGAACTCCTTGAAAACGTACAAGAAACAGAAGGTGCCGAAAAAGTCCCTGGTACAGCAAGTTCAGGATAAAACAAGAGCGCGAAAACTGTACAACCGGATTCTACAGAATAAAGACGGATGCATCCAGATCGACGACGAAACCTACGCCAAGGAAAACTCTCGAGCACTGCCCGGACCGCAGTATTATACGAAATCGGTGTACCAGGACCTGGACGACGCTGACACCACGGTGGCGATGGAAAAGTTTGGGCAGAAAGTGTTGGTCTGGCAAGCAATTTGTACCTGTGGTTTGCGGTCGTCGATTTTCTTCACGAAGGGCACAATTAACGCCAAAGTGTACGAAGAAGAATGTTTGAAGAAGAGAATGCTGCCACTGTACAGAAAGCATAAGGCTCCTCCTCTCTTCGGGCCGGATTTGGCTTCAGCCCACTACACCAACTCCGTTCTACAGTGGTTGTCAAAAAATAAGGTACAATTCGTGGAAAAGGACATCAACCCACCGAACTGCCCGGATCTTCGGCCAATTGAAAGGTATTGGGCAATTGACAAGCGGCACTTTCGGAAGGAAGGTGCAGTGTCCCAAAACATGCAGGAGTTCAAAAAAACTGGACAGCTGCCACCAGGAAAGTCACAAAAGTAACTGTGCAGAATTTAATGAAGAATGTCAAGTCCAAAGTGCAAGCGTTTCACAGAAACTAGGATTTTCTTCAATATAATCAGTGAAATGCATAAAAATGTAATTTTTCTACAATATATCGAGAACTGATGTCAAAATATGCAGTGACGATCGTGATCTCAAACACAATCTATTGGTGGACCAATCCAACCACTTTCGACTTTCAATGATCTGTTTTAGTCTTGTTAAGACGTAAAACATATTGAAACATGGAGGATAATTTAATTTCACATGGTAGTGTTTTCATATGCAGGGTAGTTTAATGGGTAAAACCAATTTTCCCGCAAAAGATCTAGCTACGGGTTCGAGTCCCGTCTTTGCGATAGCTTTTTCGTGGTTTTCATTACATAGTTGTATTCGCATGTCCTTTTTCCAATCTGGTTTCCTCGTTAGATACTGATCAAATTTAAAACTAGCTCAAGGCGGCTCTACGTCTTAACAAGACTAAAACAAATCATTGAAAGTCAATTGAAGTTTTATTGGTTTTGTTCAAGATCGTCACTTTTGCGACAACACATCAGCTGAGATCATCAAATAGACGATGACACTTAACAAGATTAAAGCAAATCATTGAACGTATTCTAAGTTTTATTTTCAAAATGATTCTGTTACTCAAAAGTAGTACAGAGTTAAGAATGAATTGTTTAAAGTTAATATAATTTAAATGTATTTGCAATACTTGAAATTTTGATAAAAATAGTCATGTATGCACCTGAATAGAATACTGCAGCTCAAGAGCAATAAATATGGCTACTAAAGTATTGTAAGTGATAATATCTGGTCCCGAGGTACAGACAGGGATACGAACAACGCAGCATAGAGTATATACTTAGTTCGGCTTCAAACATGAATATGAAATGTTGTATCGCGTTCCGCTAAGGTTTTTTTCAGCAATACTCAAAATTTCTGAAGAACGAATAGATGGTTCAAGAGAACTAGATCTTTCGGTAGAACTATCAAGTTCTGAACGGTTCTTTGAAATGAATTGTTTTGCCCATCTCTAACATACTACTTTCTATCAAAGCTATGGCACAACAAACGCGCTTCAAGTTGACATCGTTGTGCTCGGCGAGTGGCTGGTTTACTGGGCAGCCGATTATGTAGCACAAGGATGTGTAATTTGAGAATTAAAGGTCGTTTTTTCAACCACAGAAGCATTCACGTTCACTGTGCCTGAAAAAACTTCTCTTGTCAAAAGCATTTTGTCACCCTTTGCTGGGGAAATAAGTCTTATTTTTTGCGGGAAATGAAACTAGGGTAGGGGAAAAGCGAGGCCAATTTTTTTTATGTGAATCGTTCTGAACAATTACTTAACGGTATGAATATTTAAGAAAATAGTTTTAAGCCGGGTTTTCAATCACCAATACAGTTGCAATTGTTTTATGTTATAAATATCTCATTGAAATATTAAAATCATTTACCGGTACTATGATTTTTTAATCATTTTTAATCATCAAGAAATTTCATAAGCAAAATAATTGATATCATGAAAATTTTCATGAAAGATGTGTTATTGTGCATGATATCAATCATTTTGCTCATGAAATCATGACTTATTATTCATGATAGACATGATTCATGATTTCATGATTTTTAATCATGGTACTGGCAATGGATTTTCACCCGTGTAGTGAAAACAATCACTAAACGAAAATGTCTCCGCTTTGCCCTCCCCTTCTCCAATGCAATGGAGAAGAATGATTATTTTTAACTTCTTCCATTATCTCTAGATGTTCAAACACCGCACGGTCCTGTACGATGTTCTAAAATAGGTGGTAATATCTATACAATGATCCCTGCAATAATTAGTATGAATAGCAGCAGCGATTGTTTCTGACAGAAGGATTTCTCTCTTTCTTCACTTTCCTGACTCATGGCTAAGAGCTCCCACGATTCACCAGAACTTTGAAATGATGATAGCTGTAACGAAGAAATTCACTGCAACAGGCCACTGTTACTCCGTAATATTTATACGTTTCACTGTGCGCTTCGCTCTTTCTAAATTGATTGGCTGGTCGTAAATAAAATTCTGCGGGCGCTGGCTGGTATCCTTATTCTTCCTGCCAAGCTTCTGAGTGAAATACAATGAAGTGGGTGGAAATTCTGCTCGGGCGATGTAGCAAAGTTGTTCGCTTTTGGCTGTTGATGTTTTGGCTTGTTGTTTCCCGTCGAGCAGCTATCAAAACATTCCGCTGGTTTTACATTTCGTCACGGAGCTTGACCTTCCGTTTGAGCAGGCTTCGATTGTCAGTACAAAGGAAAAAAACTTCAAGTCAGCGAAATCAGTTATCCACGTGGAACCATTCACTGAAATGTTACGATCGAAAATCGAAAAACAAATTTTATCGTTTCTGAAAACGAGCTTCGTTCACCTTTATTATGAATCAATTATTTATTCAGTGGTTGTTCGAACACAACGGAGTTACTCGTCTGAAACGAAGATTTCTTCGACGTATAAATTTAGCAGCGCTCATCAAATAAATAGACATCATCCATTTTTAGCTTTATGGGTCATAGTGGTAAACTGTTTCGACATTTACATGAGCTTAACCGGAATGTGATGATTTGGGATCACCTGCAGCTCGATAACGAACAAATGAATAGAGTTAACCTTGTAAAATGAAAACAGATACAGCTTATATAAACATAAAAAAATTGATTGCCATTTGTTCACGGGGCATCTGAAAATGTTGTTTTGATCTTTCATAATCAGCCAAATTTTAGTTGAGTCATATTTCTTCGAAGTTCCTCAAATAGACTATCACAAAATAGCCGTTTAGGATAACTTTCGCGTCGCCTCAAGCCGTGAATGAGTGCCCTAATAAACCTTTATCACGTCTCACAATCTCAACAATTTAGTCAACTTACCAAATATTATCGGTCATAAATTAGTGTTCCATTTCGTCAACGATCAGTGTCATCTAGAAACATCAACGAAGACTCTTGGATGCCATCAACCAGAGCACATCTCCGAGTGAAGAAACGTTTCTGGGTTCAACAACCTACATTTCCCGATATTGACCAACGAAAAAGCTATTTCGGCCGTCCCTACTGAGAAGGCTGTACCTTGCGGCGGGCTGCCATCGGTTCTCACTTTTTCCTCGTTGTCTACTCGCTGTAATCCAAACGCCCTAACTGGGCCATAAATTATATTTCTTGTTGGGGCAAAATTGTTTCTGATTGTGACCTGTATCGATAACAGGCCCCAAGGACACACCAACACGTTGACCGTCGTGGTCGACGGCTGGCAGGAACAGGAGCATACGTGACATCCGGACGGAGGAAATGAGAACCGGAAATTTTATTACACCATATTGACAGTAAGCGTGCCGGTTTTTCGCAATCGAACTTGAGTGGGACGATTGCTTATTGCTGTATCAGATGATACACATTGGGAATCTGTGCCATGCTGGTTATCTTTTTCTACTATCAGTGCATATCGTGCATATTTCTATGTTTGGATATTTGATCGGACTTCAAAATAGTGCACTCTCATGCACGTACTGGATAAAATCTATGAATGGCTATCGTTCGAGCACGAATATGAAATTTCAGTTTTTATTGTAGTATTATGCGGAGCTACTAGAAATTTAATCGGGGTTGCTTATAAAGCTGGCTGACCGGGATTTCACACTTTTTAACCTCCTCTCTGATTCTCGGCACTTTTGATCACTTTGAAAAAGCGAAGTCTTGGCATTACATTCCTTTTGTGGAATTTGGTCTCTCTGTTTCAGCAGACTTCGCAGCCGATTCTTAGCGTACAGAATCATTGCATGGCTAGTACTACTACGATCCTACTGACGCTATGAATCCTTCCAGGTCTGGGCTCGAATTTATGACAACTGGCTTGTAAGACCAGCGCAGTATGCATTGAACCGCCAACCCGGGCTTGAAGCTTTCTTTTAACACCACCGCTTCACTTTGAAGCTTTCTTCTAATATCAACCTTTCACTCTACTATAAATAGTACGCAAATTTTACATGGGCGTATTGGTTACTCGAATTACCAAACTAGACTACACTAAATAACAGAACAGAACGGTAAAACTTTACTACGCTCACATTAATCGATATTTTAAAATACTTTTTGTTGAAAATCGTTCTTTTGATGTTGAGTAAAAGAACTGCTCATTTAGCTTTGAATCGCTTTTTAGCTGTAAATTTTATTTAACGTTTTATATTTAGTGTGATTGTGGTATATAATTAACTTCACTTACAGTTTTAGTTTTTCTTAAATTTCACCTACAACAATTCAACAATATTTCCTTGTTTCGATAGATCTAATGAATTCAACGAGATCATACTCTTCTTCTCCCAACTTCTCTCTTATCATCTATAGATATGATGAGTTATAGATCTTAACTGCTTATGGGGAGTCGGTATCCACATATTACCGTATAGTAGAGCTGTGTTGGCTGCGTCAACACTTTATTTAATCTCAAAAATTCAATCCGATGATTAAGGCTCTACACAGATAAAAATATTTTGTGATTTTACATTTATTTTCATGCACATAATTGAAGCAGGCAATTGAATGGAAATTTACATTACAAAACGAAGCGGTTTGTAAATATACAGTCTTGTTCAATGAAAAACTAAATGAATTTTGATGTAATTTTATATCAATCATGGTTTTAAATCAGATTTTCGTTTCAACTGATGTCTATTTCATAATACTATCGGTTCACATGTCGTGTAAGTTTCATCTTTTCTTTCTGTGTAGGCCAAGTAGAATGAAATAAAACTTATGAACTAAGAATTTTTAATTTGTGCAAAGAAATATAACTAACTTCGGAATTAGTTCTCATTCTTACAGTTTGCAAAGAGATGCAATAACATAACAAAAGATAGTATAGAGATAGATCGACGGTTGGAAAGTTCGTTCGTGGTTGTTGCGATACAAGACTAAGGACTGTACGCGAAAAAATACATTATTTTCATTTGTCTGTAAGTATGGGTGAAACTTGATGAAATTTCGAATGAAACTAGTTTCAAGAAAACTCAGATTACATTGCAATGTATGTTACAGTACGTTAAATGTATGTGAATCAAATATATCCTGCTATAGATTCAAATAAAATATAATGCTTCAAGAAATATTTTTTATTCAAATAGATATCTTGTTGATATTTCAAATGTCCGTATGAGCAAGTGACAATTTCTCTTTATTCACTTTCTCTTTCGATTATTGTGACGTGATAATAAAGTTTTACTTTGATTTTACAATTCTGTTTGAAAGTCGAAGATTTCGGGTATCATTTTATACAAAGAGTTGAGTGATAAACGTGAAAATCGGTTGGTGTTAAATAGAAGAGAATGTAAACAAAGAGAAACTGTCATTTGCTCTTACGGCCTTTTGAATAATCAATCGAAATATACGGAGTAATACGATATATTAGAATTCAATATTTTGACTCTCGAATTCAACTGAATCAAATATGCTGAGTTTTCCGTCCTAGAATCACCAAAGAATATTGATTCTAAAATATTGCCATTAAATCAAACATTGCTATTAGTTGATTTTGAGTTATTTAACACCACTTTTGCTAAAAAAAAATTATTTGCTTTGAATCAAATAACAATTATATTTGATTCCAAGTGAATTGAAATTAGATACAGATTGAAATAAAATATACTTGAATTCGAAGCACAATATATTTGAGCTAAATGTTCATATTACTTATTTCTGTGCGTGTAGAAACATACACTATTTGCTTCGAAATAAATATCAAAAGTATTTGAATCAAATGGAAATAGAAATAGGCGCTAATTCAAAATAAAACATCTTTGAATTTAAAGTGTTTTAGTTGTTTAAATGCCTAAATTTTAAATTTGTTTTTCTGCGTGCAGGTTATGTTAGGTAATTTCTAGTTTTCGAAAGTACCGGAAATATTACTCAAAATCTCCAAAAGCTCAGTCATTCTTCTTAGAGATGGTACAAACACAAAAATTTCATTTTTCATTTCACTTTTTTACACAACATATCCAAAACTTGTTGAAATTAAAAAATTATAATAAGCCACATATGGCAACTAAGAAACCGCCAACCGTCCCACTCCACCTTCCGTTATTTTGTTCTGCTCTTGATGTAAACAAGGCATCAAACACATATTTTGTACGCGTAGGGGTTAGGATTGCAATTTGGTGACATAATCATTCGTCGTATTTATATATGTTTACGATAAACTATCAACTATAAAGCTAGATTTCTCCAAAAATTTTCGGAACTTCATAGGATGTTTCTTCTTAGACTGTTATTATTTTTCACTCACTTCAAGATTTCAACTGCTTTTCTTAGCTTTGTGGCTTAAGTAAGCTTTATGAAACAACATTGGATTGTTCTTCACCGATAAAATTATCATCCGATCTAAAAAATTGATTAGAACTTAGAACCTTTGGATAACTCATAATTGTTGTTTGTAAATTTTTCAAAAATCCACGATATAAAGTTTGCCGACGTGCTTTTGTATTCGTAATACCAACCCCGTTATATTGGCAGTGATGCCACAGATAATTCGAAAAAGAAATCCTTTCAATGCACTAAAAATGGAAATATTTTTTATTAGACGCACATTGATGAAGTTATATTCACGGATCAAAATTACTTTCGTACACCATCAACTAAAACTTCAATATTTTTTAAATAACGATAACATTTCTCTTTCATTTCAAACATTGCTTATTTACCGTCGCAAAGGAATGCAAAAGCAGTTCAAGTATTGCAATCTTTCCAAAATGCCTCGTCCATACCTAGAAAACTATAAGGATCAGCCCTATTGGGTTGTTCGAGCCATTGATGAGGAACAAGGCAACCAAAATTCCTAATGATCTGCAATCAAACAGTTCAATCAATCGTCACATTTTTTAATCCGCAATTGCACGAGAGTCTGCTTAGATTGATGTTGATTAGGAACCAACACCGAACATTGTTTGTCTTGATTTGTATTTGTTTTATAGCCGACGGAATAACACCAATATCCCCAATGTATGTAATTATATCTTTGTACATACTTGCGAGTTTGTGTTCAAGTTTTGAATGCAAACAGTTATTTTTATAGCGTTAAGTTTCTCTATTATTCTGAGATTTCCGTTGAAGCAATAAACTTTTTCTCATTATCAATCGAGTTCATCTTATATAACTATTTACCCTGGGGTAGATGTCAATTTCTCAGGCGAAACGACATAACATGGAATTTCATCCGAACTTGCATGACACAAGATCAGAGCATACCAATTAAAGCTTCAAATCGATGTATGGCACTTTTTGTGTTGCTAGCTAGCAACAACCTACCTCTAGCATTCTACACGTGGAACTGAAACGTTAGCTATTTTTTTTTTTTTTTTTGCATAAATATCTGTTTATTAATCTTATTTTTGTGTATTACATCAACATTTTACAGTACAAGTGTTTTGACCCTTTGGCCTTTCATCTTTGTTGTTCATACGATTCGTTATTAATATTAGGTGTTTTAGTTACTCTTGTTTTACATACTAATGTTTAATCATAATATTTATTTTAATTATTTATAAAATGTCTACCTACTTATAACTATCCCTAACCTAATACGTACAAATTTTGAATTATTTGTATTTCAGAGATTGAGCACCTCTCTTCAAATTTCGTGCAGTATTGTTCGAATTTTTGTTCTAGTATATCCAGTGAGGCCATCTCATGTACTTCACTAGTCCTTGTCCAAGGGGGTAGATTTAGAATCATCTTTAAGATCTTACTTTGAATGCGTTGAAGCCTAAGTTTGTGTGTTCGTGCACAACTCCGCCAAACAGGGACTGCGTATTCAATTGCGGGGTAGATGATTTGTTTATAGACAGCCATCTGATTCTTCAGGCACAGTTTAGATGTTCTACAAATCAGCGGATACAGAGACCTAATGAGTATGCTGCATTTTTGAACGATTTTGTCAACATGTGATCTGAATATCAGATGTCTGTCAAAGGTGAGTCCTAGATAGATAACTTCATCGGACCATTGAATGACCTCATCACCGAATCGTATTCTGCATTCGTCTGATGGAACAAGTTTTGGAGATCTTGAATGTGGAAACAAGATGACCTGAGTTTTTGCTGCATTGATCACAATTTTCCAGCTTGTAAAATATTCCGTTAAAGCGTCCAGACCTGTCTGTAGTTTATTTTTCAGAGCATTAATGACACGACCTTTGTAAAGAATGGCAGTATCATCAGCAAATTGTGACAGAACACCACCACCTGGAAGAGGTGGGATGTCTGATGTGAAAATGTTGTATAGAATGGGACCTAGGATACTTCCCTGGGGTACACCAGCAGGAATAGTAAATCTTTCTGAAAGTGCATTATTCAGAGAAACCTGGAATGCTCTATCTGCGAGATAATTTTTGATAATTTTAATAAGATACATGGGAAAATTATACCGATGCATTTTGAACACCAGTCCATCGTGCCACACATTATCGAATGCCTTTTCAATATCCAATATTGCCATGGCAGTCGTTTTGGACACTGATTTGTTTTGCTGGATGACGTTGTTAACCCTTGTGAGTTGGTGGATGGTGGATCTTCCTTTCCGGAACCCAAACTGTTCTTCCAGAAATATGTCCTGTTCATCTGCGAAAGCAAGAATTCGCCTTTGTATTGACTTTTCAAACAGCTTGGATAGGGCAGAGAGTAAGCTGATGGGCCGATAGCTCTTGGAAAAGGAAGGATCTTTCCCCGGTTTCAAAACTGGGATAACTTTAGCTAACTTCCACATTGAAGGGAAGTAACCAAGCTCCCAGCACCTGTTAAAAATTTTAGCTAAGAAGACAAATGAGCGAATACTCAAATGTTTCAGCTCAATGTTGAATGTGTTGTCGAAACCGGGGGCCTTCATATTTTTGGATTTTTTCACAAAAGCCATCAGCTCATTCGCAGTGACTCTACTTTCCTCAGGAACCAAGCTGTCTGATTGGTCAACCTCAGCTACGCTATCAGCAACGGCTCTTTCATATGGACTAACAATGTTAAGTCCTTAATTGTGAGAACACACAAACTGCTGGCCTAGCGCATTTGCCTTCTCTACTGGTGTGATTAAAGGTATTTCTCCAGCTGCGTCCTGGGGTGACATCAGAGGAGGAATAGGCTTCGGTTTTTTCTTAAGCACCTTCGTTAAGGACCAGAAGGGCTTTGAATGTGGGAGAATTTCTCGAAGCTTTTGCTGGAAGTTCCTGTTGCGAAGCTCAGATATCCGTTCCTGGATTATCCTAGTTAAGTTGTTATAAGTAGTCTTCCTATCTAGGATGCCAGTTCGTTGATACTGCCTCCGGTAGATATTCCGAAGTCGGATGAGTTTCTTGGTGACACTGTCGATTTGAAGAGAGGAACTCGGCATATGTTGTACTGGAACTGTCCTATCACGAGCGACTGTGATTGAATGCTGGAAGGAAGATAGGGCTGCATCGATTTCCATCGAGGAATCAAGTGGCAAATCGATATTAATAAGTTGGTCGGCGATATGTTGAAATTGGACCCAATCGGTGCGATAATAGTTCCTCCGAGGTTGAATAGGCACTGTTTCTGGTGAAGATCCCAACGTCAATATTACTGGAAAGTGGTCAGAAGAGAGCTCGTAGAAGACAACCGGAGAGCTGTCTATGGCGATGTTGCTGATGAATATATCCAAAAAGGAATGAACTCCCGATCTGGAAAGTCGCGTTGGTTGATCCGGAGCGAAGATGTTGTATTGTCCAGCTTCGTAATCTTCGGCAAGTACGAATCCGTTTCGATTCTGTCTTCTGTTTCCCCACAGCTCATGCCGTGCGTTCAGGTCCCCAGCAATGATGAATTTGTTCTGTCGTCGAGTGAGCATAGCCAGATCTCGCTTCAATGATGCACACGTACCATCTCGAAGATTGGTTTGTTTGGGGCAGTACGCTGCAAAGATGATGATGGGTCTCATCGTCGTTGTAATCTCAATTCCGATGGCTTCTATGAGTTGCAATTTAAAGGCTGACAGAAGCCTGTGCTGAATGGATCGTTTAACGGCAATGGCAACTCCCCCTCCTCTGGTAGTTGTCCTGTCGAGCCTGTGAATCCTGTAATTGGAAATAAAAATAGAAATTTCAGGTTTAAGATGAGTTTCAGTTAAAATAGCAATATCGGCATTCTTCTCTTGAAGAAAGTCGGACAATTCAGCAGTTTTGCTCCTGAGTGAGCAAGCATTCCAATTTACTATAACCAACTCATTATATTGCATATTCGATGATGAATTTGCCTAAGGCGTTGATTTGATCTAACCGCGTTCTGCAGTTTCGTAGTTTTGTTGTCATTGTTTCAAAAATGACGATCAGTTGTTCAGCAGAGAATAAATCACCAGAGTCATCCTTTGCTTGTGGTTGATTATTGCCCCATCCAGGAGGGATTTTTGAAGAAGATTCTTTTTGTGATCCAGCGGTTGAATCTTTTGGGTTGCTGCAAGGAAGTGGCGGCAAATTCGGAATATCCCTCTTCGGTGGGAGCCGTGGGAAATTAATTTCATCCTTCTGTGGAACATTTTTGCGCGTTGATTGTTTACGGGATGCCTGTTGTCGAATTTTTGTGAACTCAGCACGTTTGGGACACGATTTGCTAGTAGATGGATGGTCGCCATCACAGTTCACACATTTTACAGCGATGTCATCTAGTAAGCAATCGTTGGTATTGTGTGGTTCGGCACATTTCCCGCACCGACTTTTCATGTGGCAATTCCTCGCTCCATGGCCGTAGTTCAAACAGTTCGTGCACTGTGTGACATCCCGATGTACCGGTTTATACTTCTGCCATTCGATGATTATGTGAAATAACGATTTAATCGTTTTCAGTTGACTCATGGTGATGGAGCCCTTCTCCAGATGAATCAGGTACAGTTGATCTCTAAACTTTTTATCCGTATTATGTCGCTTCATTTTGAACACCATCAAAGGCTTTAGTCCAGCCTCCGACAATGCCTGCTTTAGTTCGGCTTCCATCATGTCGGGTAGTCCTCGAAGTACAACCTTCATAGGTTTGTTGGCGGCAATATCGTGTGTGAAGTATTCCGCTTTTGTCTGCTTCAGATAACATTCCACTCCTTTGTAGTGGTTCAAAGCCGGAACAGTTATTTTATAGCCTTCAGTACATAAACGGATTGTTGCCTGTAGTCCTTTGCTGATCAGTGTGTTGAAATCCGAGCGTAGAGTTGGTGGGAAGCCCTTCAGGTAGAAAGGCGGCATTTTTTCCTTCTTCTGCAGTTCCTCTTCGACATCTACTGGCAGATCAGCATATTGGTTTTTACTCAGCAAACGGTCGTTTACCTTGGTTTTACTCAGCAAACGGTCGTTTACCATCACTTGGCTTCAGACGCTTAGCATCCTTTGGATCCTTCTCGGATCTATGGCGGTTTTTACCCATAGCTTGGGTAGGTAGACAACTGCGAATAAAAAATAAAACAAAATCGAAATTAGTCGTAGTAGGTTATTCGTCTATCCACATCGAGTGTTAGATGACGAATGATGAAACGTTAGCTATAATTTCGCTTCTATTTAAAGATTCGCGTGCTTCCAACAGCTTCGCTTTTGCATCGATTGACCAATCAGAGCGATGCTTTCCCTTTGATCGCTTACTCCTTCAAAACCGTCGTCTATGACAGGGAAATTCGATATATCGGAGATTTTTAGCAGACAAAATAGGACACTGCTCACTACTAATCAAAATTTTAATCATTTATAATTGAAAAATCGAAATTTAGAAATATCAAATGGTGAAATAATATTTATAATTGTTACAAAATAGACTGAACTGTAAGTGTTTAAAACCTGACCACATTTCTACGTGTATTTTACCTTGAGTTTCTGATTTGCACCCCTATATAGAAAATAAAGATGTATTCCACATAAAAAAATCGTGTAAATTTACGTCTTCTGAGACCGACATATACGAGCGTCAAAACTGACTCATTTTTACAGTAGATCTAGAACATATTTAATGCATTCTGACATATTTTAAAGTACTGAAGCTTGTAAATTTCCACGTCTGCTTTAGAAATAGTGTATGTTCAACACATATGTAAATCATTCATGTAAAATTAAGCCATTTTACGAATTATGTTCGTATGATTTAAGGCATATGCTGATTTATGTCACCAGTTAATTTAAGATTTTTTTGCTGTGCATCTAAGAAGAGGAAAGCAGCGCTCATTCTTGAAAATCACTCATTAGTTCAAGCAGTTGAAGATCTGCCAGAAATGCCGGTTCGAAACAATCACACGGAATTTAGAAACTATACTGCATCCAATAATTTGGTATCAGTAGGTAAAGTCCTGAAATATTTTCGTAATTATATGAATTTATAGCTTCAGAATTGCCTGATAAATCTTTTCAAAGCAAATAGCCGATCTGTCATCAAGCTCTCTTGTGCAACCGGAAGTGCCATTTGACTGTTCCCTCTCAAGTCTGATTAGTCAACTCTGTTCTGATAGGTGATTTGAATAGTTTTAATGCTTAAATTTGGTTTTTGCAACTGTGTTCCTTTCTTCACACATATATAATTACTTTATCTCTCTCTACTCATAAATTTTATTAAAAATATGAATATGAGAAAGTATTGTTTCACCAAAACTTTTACAATTATTTCCCCTGGCTTCTATCCACGGTCACCTTAAAATGAAAAAAAAATGCGGGTCCAGTATTTTTCGATATAGATCAATTGTATCGAATATTCCGGATTTCTGGGAGATCGTATATCTTTTTCTCATGGAATTGCTGTAAGTGAATGAATAAGGTAATTGAACTAGGATACGATAGTTGACTACTATTCGCATATAGACCAGATGTATTTTTTTGTTTCAATTATAGAGGTTTTAATTTTAAGGTCATTCGCTTCTTCGAGGCAGAAAAGCTTTCTAACCCTATGTGCAGAATTGAGAATCGAACTCAGGTGGGCTGCTTGAAAGTCATCGACTAACCCATCACCTGTCCCCACCAAGTGTATTGTTTTAATTATGTATGTATAGTGAAAGCTGTAGTGAAATTGTTTTAAGAATCCTAGCATGTTCTTGACTGCTGTTATGCCAAATATAAAATGAAAGTGATTTTTGATTGTACGTCTAAAATTTTTTACCTGATTCCTTATTTTGAAACCAGTTTTAATCCACCTACTGGTGTAATGGTGCCTTTCTCATAAACATTTCACGAGAAATCGACGCAATTTTAATACGGGGCATTTTGGATAACTGTTTCCGGAACCGGAATCATGAGAATCACAGTTGCAGTAAGTTTTTAGAGCATTTAAATAACCAGACCTACAAGTTCTAATAGTTTTGTAATATGCTTCGAAAATCTTGTACTTTTTGTGCCGTACACTCATCATCTTGTAATTTCGTAACCAGACCAGTCAGATCCGAATGAAATTCAGGAGTTATAAATGGAATCATAAAACCTTTCATTTGACTAAGTCTGTAAAAATCGTTCAAGCAATCGCTGAGAAAAGTGAGTTCGTTCAATTTAAGAGTTTGTGACAACTATTTCCGATACTTTCGAAATCGGAATACGTGGACTGGTATATCAGGAATGGATACGTTTCGTCGTCAAATGGCGCGGCCTATCAATTGGAACTGATTTAAGCTTCCAACAACCCCATTCTTCCGTGTTTTCCGTGCATAACTGCTTGAAAAGTTCAACACTGTAATTTTTACTATTGTTCCATTCTACAGGGTTAGACCTGATTCGGTTCTCAGTCTTTGTAACTCGAGTATTAGCATATTAGCATGTCAATGCAGTGAAATGCCTTGCTAAACTCTGTATAGAAATTCTTAATGAGGTACCTTTTATTTCCATTGCGGTAAGATTTCTGTTTATATTTTGTTTCGAACACATTCTAAGAGAATTGCAATCTTAGGAAGCATTATCTTCCTAAGTCTAATTGTCAATGTTAATTTCGCTTTTATATTTTCCATGTGCTTTTTGCTTTCGGTCATCATATTAAAAAAATGAAAAGCATAATTTTTCCATGATGTGGATTCTATTACGCAAAATCTGCATGATATGAAACCGGATAGCAGCTCTGGTTATTTCTTGAATGATTTCAGCTAGAATCTTAGGCTCGTCATAGCCCAAACGATAGATTGAACCATTAACACAACAGCAGGTCATTTTCATCATATTCCTATTACCAACTCCAGCAGCTCCATATGGCAGACCCTTTCATAGCAGCGTCTGCTATATATCATTCAGGAATCAGATGAAATGACAGAGCGACAGTCTTTCGATTCGCCGACGACATGACCACGCTTCCGGCAAAACATCACACATCATGCTAAATTACATTGGAAGCATCCTGGCACCTTCAATGGGCGCACGTTTCATCACTGTCATTAATATGTACGACCATGTTCTGCACGTACGCTCGATCCGATCAACTTTCTACCATTAGATGTAGCGCTGCGGGTTCAATCTACTGTGAAATTGGTGTTGATGGCTTTAGGATATTTTTGTTTGTTTAATCGGTTGTCGAGTTCGTTCGATATGCGAACGTGATGAAAAGCAACCTCGCATTCGCATTGAAGCTGTGAAAAAGGATGTCGAACCAAGTAATAAGCGCCTTAAGTTGCTTTTGAATTGGTGATTTTTGTGTATGTGGCAATGAGCAGTTTCACAATAAATTTTTTTAACTGCAGTCAGCAGGATCACTGCCCGTACACAAATAATTACTTTTTTTTCTGATCAAACTCATCAATAACTACTTTATCACGCAAAAAGCTATTTGTTATATTTTTTTTCCCAAAAGCATCTACCATTCAAACTACTGTCTCTTGCAGAAAGCACAGTTACAAATCGAGTCATATTACATACCCACTGAAACTGACGCATCTCCTACGACAACCCACCGCCATTTTCAGTGTATTGATTCATAACTATTTTTTTCATAAATAATTCTTCAATTCCTTTTCACTAGAGTTTCGATGAGTAAGTGCTCCTGTGTGCAGCAAACTATATATGTCAGATAGGGTAAAGGGGATCAAAATGGTCACGGCAAGAACTGTACTCCTGTTGTCACGTAAAGAGCAAGTATACTTTTAGGCATAATCTTTGTTCAATCCATGACAAAGAGGTAGTCTTACATGCGAAAAAAAATATGTAAGATACTGCAAAAGTTCTGATAAAAGTTTGAATCGAACATTGTGATGGCCGCATTTACCGGTTCTTCCCTTAATGTTCTTCATCAATTGTGCCCGGCAGTGTCCGCCATAGACCACACAGTCCCGGTGGTGACCAGCGTGTGGATATTGAAAGATAAAACGAAAGAAAAAGAATTGAGTCCTTCCTATCTCGTAAAGGACAAACTGTTTGCGGACTTTGAGCAATCAGAGTAACCAAACATGTCTCTTGGCTGATCCCCTCTGCCGTATTGCTTATCAGTTGATGATGATGCAGGGCGCTTTAGATATTAGCAGACGTTCGACAAAAATACTTCCATAAAGAGGATAAATCTTTTAGTAGCAATTGAATGTCTCCTTTACCACTTTTTGAAGTGCGGTGTTATGACACAGGATGCACTTGAACGACATTTGGAAGCTGCTTTTGTTCTCGGTTGAATGCTACTACTGGAATAAGCAAAAGAGTCTCAGCATTCGAGAGTGCATTTGCCGGTGAGACAAAACATTTGATGATGCATTTTAATAGTTTACCCATTAGCACAAAACTAGTGCTAGTATTGTATGGCTAAGTTTGCGACTCATAATTACAAAAATATCGATCAATAAATTTTAAATGGACAACTCGTTTTATCGAAAATCTTTAAACGACGTTATATCATACAGATAACAGATTCACGAGACTAGTGATCAATGCTTGTTAGTGATTCTAAGTGCAAAAATTGGATAAGTGCCATTTAAAAGACAACTGTTAAAATTTCATGATATTCAATTCATTAGTTTGTGAGTTATTGTGCTAAGAGTGACGCTACTTTTGTTGTTTTCTAAACAAAGGATTAAAAACAATTTCTTGTTTAATTATACACTGCTTCTTGATGGGAAAAAATTACCGTTCAAGCAAAGCAATGGCTTGAAAAGCGTTATGGAGACTTCGCTGAATCAGAAACAACAATAAAACGTTGGTTTGCTGATTTCAAACGTGGTCGTCGAGACACCGATGATGCAGAACGCAGTGGACGTCCAAATGAGGCGCCAGAAAACTTCAAAATCGTTTTGAACGATCAGAAAGTGAAGTTGCGTGAGTAAGCTGACATCGTAAAGATATCAAAAGAACGTGTTGGCTTTATATTGCATGAGCATTTGACTATGAGAAAGCTCTGAGAACGTGTTGATGATTCTGAGCATTGTTTGGCCTTGTTTAAACGTAACGAACCGGAATTCTTGCGTCGATATGTGACAATGGATGAAGTATGGATTCATCACTTCACACCGGACTCCAAACGATCGTCATCTTAATGGGCAGCAACTGGTGAACCTCGTCCAAAGCGTCCGAAAGCACAACAGTCGGCTGAAAAGGTTATGAACTCGGTATTATGGTATGTGCGTGGTGTAATATTCATCGACTATCTTGAGAAAGGTAATCCCATTAAAAGTGAATATTATATAGCGTTATTGGAGCGTTTGAAGGCTGAAATTGCAAAGAAACATTTGATTCATCAAGACAACGCACCATGTCATAAGTCAATCAAAACAATATCAAAACTACATGAATAGAATTTCGAATTGTTCCACATCCACCGTATTCACTAGACTTGGCTCCCAGTGACTACTGGTTGTTTGCAGACCTAAAAATGGAGAGGTTATCGCTGAAACTATTTCGAGGCAAAAGATAAATTGTTCTACAAAAGTGGTATTAAAATGTTAGAGTGGCACTGAAATAACTGTGTTGCTCTTGATAGAGATTACGTTGATGAATAAAGTTAATTTTGAACCCAAAAAATCGTGTTCTCTTTGTTGGGCTCGGGACTTTTCATGTGTTATGAAAGCCAAAACCGGTTAAAAACACTGAGTGCGAAAACCTGACACGGATTTTGCATTGCAAAAATCGTTTAAAACCATTTTTTTTGCAAATAAATACAACTTTGAATGCAAAAACTGGTTAAAAACTAAATTTTACCCCCTAGAAACCTAAATCTTTCGATACACGTTTGACAACAGCCATAAGTTTTCGGATCTCAATAAGTAACAGAAGAACGCGAAGATGAAGCAAAAGACAGAAGACATACCTTCTGTGGCTAGAAATATAAAAATGTCTCCAACTTTCATACAAACTTCCAAGGAAATCGTTCAAAGTGGAAACTGTACTGAGGTGTAGTGATAAACAGAATGTGACGGCTGAAACTCGGGTACGCAAGTTGAATTTAAAATATTGGACGAAGTTTTCTGCGAATGGTGAAGATTTCTGTGATTGACGAAGCTTTCCGGAATGTCTTCTCATACTGCCAGCAGGAGCATTTCTGGAAGAAGAAAAAGGCCATGTTTCCCATAAAATTATTGATTGGACAGGCATTATACAGCCGTGAGCAAAAGCTTCATCACTGCTGGAACGTTAAACAAGGAAATATACCGTGAAGAATGCTTAAAAAAACTATTTTTACCATTCCTTCGCAGCCATGACGCTCCCTCGCTATTCTAGTCTGATTTGACGTCTTGTCATAACGAAAAAGATTTGTTGTCTATGTTGTACCAAAAGAAGCGAATCTACCAAACTGCTCGAAGTTGCGACCTATCGAGCAGTATTGGACTTTCGTGAAGAGGAAAATCTCTCAATATAAACAACAAGCTACATCTCTAGAAAAATTTCGAAAATCTTGGATAAAAGTAGTTGAATCGTACCTCTGTGGATATAACTATCGAGAATATTCTGTAAAATTTTTGAATCGATTGGTCAAGATTTACTTGACTTAAGTTTTCGGCCGCAGAAATGCCACGAAATGCACTTTCGCAGAAATGCCGCCAAGCCGCCATTTTGTTTATCAATTTTTAAAACTGATCATTTTTACCTTTTTTTATATATATAAAAAATAGGTATAGAATTCGCTCAAATTTTCGAAAATTTTTCCGAGGCCCGGAGGGCCGAATGACATATACCAATCGATTCAGCTCGACGAACTGAGCAAATGTCTGTGTGTGTGTGTGTGTATGTGTGTGTGTCTGTATGTGTGTTGTCAACTAAGAGGTCGAGATCTCATAGATGGCTGGACCGATTTTGATCAAACTAGTCGCAAATGAAAGGTCTCCCCGTCACCCAAATCGCTATTGAATGGTTTTGAGATCGGATGTTTACTTTTGGAGTTATTCGAAGTTTAATGTCAAAATTTCCAGTTTTTTGACAGTATCTGTCATAATTGACCTTGAAAACAGAATATGTTTTCAGGCTTTGATTCCGCACGATAATACCTATTCAACAAGCCATAGATTGTTAAAATCCGTCCATTTTTAACGGAGATATCGAAATTTTTGTGTAAACGACTTTTCCCCCTATTCCAGCAGTAGGAGTTTTGAGCGCTGTATGACAAAGCAATGCTTGGGAGCAACGGAAAACACGATTTTCTATTCTGTTACATACAATTGTTTCTAAGTACCAAAAATACTGTGTACAGCATCCTTTTTCATGACAATTTGCCTCGGACCGATTTTAGCACGGCTCGTTTTTGGCAACATAATCGTTCGAATATGACATATATAAACCAGATGATGGCAGATTTTTTTAATTATATTGTTTTAAACTACTTACAGCAATAAATGCTGGAAGAACATAACATCCATATACCATTCGAATCAGTTCGTCGAGATCAGCAAATGCGTATGTGACAAATAATTTCACTCAATTTTCTCTGAAAATTTCTTTTCTACAAATTCAGATTCATACGAAAATTCGTATGCTCCCAAACAAAGTTCCTGAATTATGTTTGGTTCCGACCTCTGGTTCCGGAACTACAGGATGATATATGAAACGAAATCAAAATTGTGTAACTCATTCTTCTCGTAGATGGCTGAACCGATCTAAGATTCAAATGAAATCTAAGAATCATCTAAGATGCAAATGAAAAGTTTCAAGATTCTTTTAAACATCTTGCTCTTCAGTCCGATCCAACTTCCGGTTTCGGAGATACTGGGTGATTAGTATAAAAATGTCTATTCCACATAAATTAATCAGGTTTATCGGGTTAGCAGATTTGGATAGTCGATAAAAAAATTAACTTTTTTCAGTTTTAGTGGTATTCAGTTGTCGATTCAGAAGGCACCTAAAAATTTAATTCATGCTATGATTTCTCAAAGATGTCTTCACTGATTTTCAAATATGTTGAAACAAATGTAAACTATACAGCTATTCAGGTGAATTTATCTGACTTCGGCCATACCGATTTTAGAATTCCGGTTCCAGTATAAAATCGTTTCTCAAAGCTCAATCGTTTTCTCAAAAAAGCCTAATCAAATTTCAGAAACAAAAATTCAAATTGAATTAAACTTATATACAAAATTAATTAGTTTTATACATACATACAAAAATTAATTAATTTTATCCAATTAAGCTTCAAAGTTGTACTCAAAACTGTAATTTATTCATCATATGGCCATACGAATCGGTTTGGGTTATGCTGGTTCCTGAATACCGGCTCTGGAAGTACCTTAAATTACCGTAAACTCTAAAGTGGAACTTACATATCATGGCATGTTTAATCGATTATCACACTTCTAGATTTAAATTCGATTGTATTTGCAGTTTCGACATTACAGAGTAATGAGTGATTATAATCTCAAATTGTCGCTTAAAACGACGGTCATTAAAATAATGTAATGAAAACTTAAACACCGAAGAATATTCATGCAAAAAAACACATGCGAATTAATAAAAAAAAAGGTATCATCTCACTGCTAGGTGAATTAATCACGTTTTTGTACTTAAATATACATATTAAAAAGTGCTTTATACAAAATTCGGATTACTCCATTTTTTGGATTTCAAAATAATTCCCCAAAAACGTCCTTTTTTTTTTCTACAGTGGTGTAACCCCTTAAGCTAGAAACTGTGAGAATAGAATTGACCATAAACTATACCAACACAAATTAAAAATCGGTGGCTGATATGGAACGAGGTAGCACTAAAGGAAGTGATTCCGACGAGAAAATAGATTGAGTACGAACTATTCAGCTTCATCTATTTTTTTTCTCACAAACATAGGCTATGCCATATCTTGGTTGGACTTCCGGTTCCGTAATTACAGGGTGTTACGGGCAAAAAATTGCATCAAAATATGCACTTAATTGTTTTGTAGATGACTGAATCGATTTTTACAGTCCAAAGTTCATATGAAAGGACATACTTTTCCATATAAGGCTTTTAAATTTTATCCGGATCCGACTTCCTGTTCCAGAGTTACAGGGTGATGTGTGCAACAAAATACCAAAAAATAAGCACTCCATGTTCTTATAGATGACTGAACCGATTTTTTCAAACTTAGACTCAAATGAAAGATCTAACATACTCGTAAAATAAAGCTGACTTCTATTTCGATACTACTTCCGGTTCCGATTTTACAGGGTGATGAGCAGAAAAATATTCATTTCAAGAGCGTGAAAAAGTGAAAACGAAAAAAAATCCTTTGAACTAGCCTTATGAAACTTTTGTTGTGTACGTCTTGTTAGTTATTGGCCAAAAAAATTGCTTCAGGAGATAACGGTTCTTAGTACCCTGTCCCGGAAGTACAGGAAATAGTAGTCAAAAATCTCCGTCATTCAGAGCGAGGATGCTAAAAGGAGCTAATTTCTTCTAAATTTTCAGTTTTGAACTGTTCCTATTTCATAATTATATCCAGTGTTGGTGATTGCCAATAATTTACTGAGAGTAGCTCGATATTTCTCTACATTGTATACAACATCATAAAAGTGGTAGATAATGCAACAAGAGCTCGATGCCTCTCAATGCATGAAGCGTGAGCGTGAGCGATTTTTTCTACGTTTCTTCGCTCCACTTCATACTCTGAGTATTTCATAGCCCTTATCAAAATAGACACAGTTTTGCAATGATTGGCGCTGTGTTGATTTACCAAGAGAGAATCGCAAGTTGATATTTATCGCAGAAAAACGGATCGATGATTCGACTTGATGATTTTCATACTAGGTTAGAATATTTCAAAACCCTTGGCTCCACACAAGGGAGAACAGAAATTTTCATAGACACAATTTATACAAATGTTATAGGCACATAGTTAGAATAAGAGGCAATAGAAAAATAATTCTATCGCAATTACTCACTGCCCGTACAGAATCAGATCGCAAAACGAGAATGAGCGACCGTTTGTTGCTTCAGAGAGAATCCCCACAGCAGCGTGCTAACGGGTCATCGAAATTTTCTTTCACACTGGTGTCCATTCTATGATAAATGGAACATGCCAGTTTTTTGTTGCTGAGATGATATCCGTCTCTCTTTGATGGCATTCTTGGTTATATTAGTTGCTGGCCAAACAAACCCCTAGTTTCCGGTTCCGACAGCAAAAACTCCAAAACGGAGCTCATTTATTTTTTACAGTGATGACCGAATGGAATTTAAAATTTTCGGCACCAAACACTGTTGTTGAATTTCATCTGTATCCTACGTCCGGTTCCAGAACTACAGGATGAAGTGTGTTCAGAATTTCAAACCATCATTTTGAGCGACAATAAAAAAAGCTAGGAAAAATTCTTCTAAATTTGGTTATTCAAAACTGTTCTGGGCACCAAAAAAAAACAAGATTAAATGGAGAGTTTTTTGAAAAATGCTATAGTAATATTTACGAGGGTATGAGTAAGATGAGAAAGACACTATCAAACCACTAGGTGAATTAAAACAGACTTTTCATTAGAAGTTGTGCCGATCAAAAGAATTTATTAATCTCTTCTACAACCAAGTGATTTTTAGACTCCAAAAGTGTTTTAGTATATCAAATATTTCATTGATTTTCCAATATTTTTGGGTAAAAAAAAGGTAATATCTTTGAAATCATAATTTATGAATATTATTTACACTTTGAAAAATATGTGGCATGACATTTAGTCTTCTGTCTCATGGACGACTTATTCTCTATTTTCTTTAAATCTAATGTTTTTTCATTACGAAAAATAGAATGGTTTTTATAATCCTAATAACTTTGAAAATAATTTCGTGTGTCAAATTTTGCATCGTCCGAAACGTGTCAATTTGCTTCTACTTTAATCTTTATTTCTCCAATTTAAAAAAAAAACGAGCAGGGCTTTTTTGTGGGGGCATGCGGTGCCCCTAAAGAAAATTTTGAAATTATCACAGTGACTCATCTGGGCATTTTCAAGCTGATCATACTTAAATGAGTATGATGGTATGAATGGTCATCAACTGATCAGACAATAAATCGGACTCGAATGAAATTCAGGATTTCCGTATGGGATTTTCGTAGAAGAACTTTATAATGACTTTTACAAAAAAAAAGGTTTTATCTCAATTAGATTTCCAGATAAATGGGCCACCACTAAACATCTTTCTACTTATGAAGTATGTGGACTCAGTGTTAATTAAAATCATCCTACTGCCATGGACCCAAACAGGAAAGATTTGATTAAAATTTGGAAGCTACTTTAAAATTTCCTTCCTTCATTATAATCAAAAGTTAAGTCATAATAATAAAACCGAAATAAAAGTTTAGCTATTATTTTCGACTAAAATAGGTATTGTGTTTTTAAACAATGAAAAAGGAATTACTTCAATATTTTCTCCTTAAAACATTGTGGAGGTGATACAAAAATTTGTGCACTAGCGTGCCCCTTAGAGAGAAGGGACGAAAAAGCCCTGGTTAACATCTGAAGTCCGAGTTAGATGGAGGCGTATGCTTGATACAGCAAAGAATACCCCAAGACTTCAGCTGCTAGGTAAGGCAAGTATCAGCCAGAATCAAAGTGTTGCTCGAAATTCCCCACTCCATATAATCTTAGCATAAAAGCAAAGAATCCTTATTAGGTAGACTCAAGCGTCTATTATCTTTTTTTCATACTACACGGATAAAAATCCATTTCCGGTACCACGATAAAGAAATGATGAAAATCGTGAAACGTGTTTTCTCATGAGATCATACATATTAGTGATATAATGAGCAAAATGATTTAAAGCATGCAAATTTTTAAGGGATTTTCTCATTAAAGCATCAGTAATAGGCATGGTTTTATTAGAAGTATTATTTCATGATTTTCAAGATATCTTAATCATGATACCGGCAATGGATTTGTATCCATGACTGTTTTAGCATTGAAAAAAAAACGAATCAAATATCCAACCGATACAATTCAGCAAAATTCTTCCTACCCAACTCTGAAGCAATGAAATGACAGTTCCCTATACTTTTATATGCAAGCTTCTCTTTTGTCGTTCAATCTGTCTTCTCATCTTCAATACTATCTGTGACTGAAGGCGTATAATGAAATGACCGAATTTCATCCTGGTCTCGTAGAGGCACCGCCAACCAGAAAGCAACTATCGTTTCCATAAACGGCTGCAGTGGAAATTACATTACTGCCTGGGCCTGTCAAGAAAGGCACAGAAACGCTGAAACACTAAATGTCGTCTTTTGCAGGCAGGCAGACTCCACGCCTTCAGTCATGTCCGGATGGGTGGTCGCGAAATCGTCACAATAAAATGCTACTTCCTCTGCTAGGCACGCGATAAAAATGTCATCCTTCCGAAGGCTTCAAATCAACGCAAGCTTCGGTGGTTCTCCGAAATCGTGGAGAAGCAGTCGAATGTAAGAAAATTGTCACATTTTGACAATGGCAATCATTAGGAATGGCTTACTGATAGAAACGACCAGAACAGCACTGGGTAGGGGTCATTGCATTGCGGATGTGTGATAAAACTACCAAGGAAATATGTTCTGAGGGAGCCGCACGGTCAGATGATGATGCTAAACGGTCACAAACATTCAGCCTTTCAGTTAATGATTCAGCAACAAATACAGTATTGATTAGATGTGTATGTTTTGGGCATCTGAAACCGGAGGCCTGAAATTTTCCGCTTTCTGGGAAATTCCGTATCTTTCATTATGAAGACCATCGAAAATTGAAGGATAAGATTATGAATTGCAAATAATTTGAACGTTTCCTAAAGTTGTGGCAAGACAATAGTAAGTTAATTTGTTTTATTGCCATACAAAAGTAACAAGAAGCAAATGAGAATGAAATGGACATTCGCATTCAAAATCAATAACACGAAATTTTACTGCTGTTTATTAATCCAATCGCTTCATACCGAGATTGCTTAAAATGATATTCTAATATTATCTCGCTAAAGCACATAATTTTACCAAAGTTTACCAAAAACATCAATTTAACTTATCAGTAAATAACAAATAGGGCTATTGTACTAAAAGTCATTTCATTCGTAGAGCCGCCATATTGTTTTGTGGATTACTCCTCTTCCAATCAACGCATTGTGATAAAATCGAATACAATATATTTGCTTCAGCTCTAAGAAGCTATTTACCGCAAATAAAAGTTCGAAAATTATTCAATACTATTGTTATAGTGACGCAAAAACTAAAAGCGAAAGCACCTATTTCCGTCTTACCCTTAAAGCCAATCTATTGACCAGAGACGGCAGATCTCACACTTACTAATAGTAGTACTCAATTACTGATGGCTCGGTAATTCATAATTTTATTATCAGTTAGCTGTTGTTTAGCTAACTGTAATACAATTCCGGCAACAATTGACAGCCACTTATTTTCAAATTACCGAGATTCTAATGCTGTTTTTGTTTCTAGCGTTGTACCAGTGTAGTGTAGCACTGACAATATTCACTCCAGTTTGGGTGTAATTAAGGCATCTATCTCGGCAAATTCTACAATTCTCAGAAATGAAATAATTGTAACATTTTTTTGATCAGTCGACAGATATGGACTTTTTTTCTTGAGTTAGAAGGGATATAACCCCTAAAGTAAGGTACGACAGAATGACTTTGGACGGCGAAAGACTAAAATTTGTATTTGAAATATCAGCATATATAAGCCTGAAACGGAAAACGCTTATTTGCGAAAGAAAAATCAAAAGTTTGTAATTTCAAAGTAGAAGTCAATGCTAGCTACACATTTTGTCCATCGTTCTAGCAATTTGGGGAATACTCGTAAGCCATTTCGCCTCCTTTGATTCAAATAAAGATTTGACTCATATTTTTAGCTTGTCGAAGGTATGAAAGTGCAACTCTCTGACACTAAGGTTGATGTCAGAGTGAGCGCGGACCGAAGCGAAGCGATTCAATGCGATGTACTGTTTTCGCATCGCTTTCACTCTGACAGGTTTGCTTTGATCAAATGCAACTAGCTCGCACGCGCGCCTCGACGCATCGCGTGACGCTTTCACTCTGACATCAACCTAATAGGTAATAATCTGAATGGGCTAAATCTGGTTATCGGTTTACGATAACACTTCCCATCCGAAATCCTCTTTCTGCTTGCGGACCAGTATCGAAGTGTGAAACGGAACATTCTCAAGAGAGCATTGCTTTCTGTCTGGGGCCATATTTTGGTCATTTTAATTGATTCGTTCAGTTCAAATCGATCATTTGATGTTTGTAGCGTTGATGATTGTACCGTTTCTCTCAGATTCAGCAATTCGTAATATATGAGGTCATGAGGTCGGCTGCGAAGTCTGTTGAAACAGAAAGGCCAAATTCCACAAAAGGAATGTAATGCCAAGACTTTTTGAGGTCACGATGATACCACCAAACGAAGTCTTCTTGCCGTGTCGATGTTGATGCCTTACCTTAGATCAAATTTTCATCATCAGCAACAATCTGATAAAAAAGGAATTCCTTCCCTTTCAATAGCATTTCACAAATGGTTCGATGGTTTTCTTGTTGCCTCTCGTTCAATTTATGTGGTACCTATTTTGCCATCTTATGAACTTTATCCACCGTTCTCAAACAGTCGGGAATTGCTGGTTCTGGTATATTCAATGCCTCAGCCAATTGTGTTGTACTATGCGTGTGATCTTAGTTCAATAACTTCGGCAATTCGATGTCTTTGCGTTACTCTTTACTGAATAATTGAAACCTTATTTTGCATATAAATTCCGACTAAGCTTGAGGATCGAAAATCTCCTTAAGCATTCCATTAGATTAAGCATTTATTTGGAAAAAAAATCATTATATTAAGACTTGAAATATGTGCGATGTGGTATAAAATGAAGCCTGTTGTATACTGAATATTTTTGACAGTTGCCAAAACAATTCTTCAATTGTTTCACGACATCTAGAAAATGCTCACTTCATACCTGGTAAGTCGACACGCACATAAATTAACGTTAATATCTCTTGAAACTTTCAGCTAATGGAGGACAGGATTACGATTAATATTAATTATACAAAACTAAATGCCCGCAAAGACCGCGACACGGATCATAAGACTCTGGGTAATGGAGGTACCATTTTGTATCGATAAGCTCGGTCACTCTTTTCTCAAATCAATAGTAATAATTCAAACAATTAAAATCTTTCGACCTTCGTAAGGATTTTTAATTTTGTCTTCACAATGAAATTATTTTTTTGATTATAGGAATGGACATTTTAGTTTTTTTATTGGCTTCCTAATGTTTTCTAATGTTGCACCAATCTAAGATTTGGGGGCGTAATAGAAGGATGCCAAACTCCGCCATATCGCACGAAAAACATCGAAATAGAAAAAAAAAAAGTTTGTAATATTTCTTGTATGAAAATGGAGAAACCATTAATAATGATGAGACGAAGAGTTGAATTATCCTGCCTGCTGGACAAGAAATACGTTGAATATTTTGTACATTTTTTCATCAGGTCCCGAATTTTTTTTTGATATTTGCTAAGTATTGGTCTTGATACTCGTCTACTCGTTCGAACAGTACAACTTTATTGCACGGGCTTCGGACTAACTCTTAAAAACTTTCAAAACGAGCAAACAATTTTTTGTATGAACTTTTTTCATATCTCTGTACCTCGCAAACTGTTGATTGTACAAATATGATGTCGAAGAAGATGTTAAAATAGGAAGTCGATGAAGCACATACAAAGTACATTGAAATAAAATTCAAATACCTTTTCAAGAATTAAAAAATAACTAAATATATGAAATATTTAAAAAATAGTCTAGGTGGATACCTTGTGATGAATTGAATAGAAACAGGGAATTTTTTTCGGGTGCAAACTAGCATAGGAGTGTTGTTGGTAAGAGTCGGTTGAATCATCTTGGAGAAAAAAAAGTGAGCTCCGTTTTGGAGATTTCTTTTCCAAATTTTTGATTTTTCCGGAACCTGACTAGAAACTTACATGACGTATACATTGAATTAATTTTGAGTCCAATTTAGAAGATTTTTTCTTTATTGTTCGAGTAAATCGGTTGAGCCATTTTTGAGCAAAGTGATTGAGTTTCATTTTGGAGGCTTTGACCACTATTTTCGGTAAGCCGAAACCAGATCGCGGGGACCGCCACAGTCGAAGTATGTTCGTATGTCCAGCAACTTACATGTCCTATTCATGGAAGCTATTTTGAGTCCAATTGGAAGGAATATTTCTCTCTTTTACAACGTCACTCTAAACGACGGCTTGACATTTCAAACACTGTAATTACGGAACTCACCATACTGCTCTCAAAATAGTCTAGTTTCAATGTGTTTTTTGATAGCTATAGTTATAAATTTGGTCGAAACAGTTATTTTGAGTGATAGTGGAGGTGTGGCAAGTGTGTGTTTAGTAGCGAGAGTGCTATTTATTGAATAATATTGATTCGCCAAACTAAAAATGCTCAAGCGGGGGAAACTGAAAATGAACCGCCTCAAAATGCAACGATTTTAACCGATCGAAGCGCCGTCTGCATGTCATTGTCGGTGTTATCACATTTCTATGGAATGTGTGAAAATCTACAAGTCAAGCTGAAAATCTAAAATTTTTCTGCAGCAAACTCATCCGCGAGTGTTTATTTTATTTTACTTTTTCAGTAGTCGTGTTTCATTTCGCGTTGTTAATAGCAATGAGAATAGGAGATAAAGGATACTGGTAAGATCGTTCCTTAGAGATATTTTATATTTTTCTTCTTTATAATGTTTTATTATATTACTCCTGAGTATTGAAAATCAGCTTTTGTTGAGATTATTTTGTACACCAAAACATATCCGGATCTCTTTCCGTCCCTACTAACACATCTCCTATCCCTTGAGGCTCGTGGAGATACAGTGGTACCCGCGCACAGTGGTTTGAATCGACAAAAACGTGAACTTAATTCTCTAGCTGCTAAACCGTTGATCCGATATACATAGTTTTTTTGGAGAACTCATCACAAAAATATACCTCGTGATTTGATCACAATAAAAGATGTGCAAAGCCTACTACGATAAAAATTCATTTCAACAACTTTATTCCCCTAAGAGATAGAAAAATGATGTCTTCTACAAAGTTTTAGAACTTCCAATGAGAAAAAACTTTGCCGAAGAAGCTAAAGGTCTAACGCATATAGTTTCGGATATATGAAGCATTTTCTTTTGAAACCACTTAAAATCAATTTTTTGTACATAACTTTTTTCGCAATTACTTTCAGTGTCTACTATGTTCGAGACAATTGCTAAAAACGTAAAATTACACATTTTTGTTGAAGACTGTGCACGGTTTGGCTTTTCCCCCAAAAAGTTATTAAACATTTAAACTTTTATATACACTAACTTTAATTACTAATAGGAAGCAGGGTCGCAGACCAAAAGGCACATACATATACTTTTTGGAAAGCTTAAATCAAGTAAAATATAGTTACGAAGTGTGTAGCGTGGCCTTTTTAAATTGTGTGAATGAGACAACAAAATATAGAATGCTTTTTTGACCATTTTCTTAGGAAAAACGTACATTAATAAAATTGTTTATCTTCATATCACGCGTTATTTGTGATATCGACCGAGTTACCTTTAGGCAAAAACTTTTGCAAGAAATTGCAGTCCAGGTATAAAAAATAGAGCCTTCGTTTTAACACTTTTTTTTACTAAAACGACTATTTTTGGTTTATTAAAAAGAGCTTTTCATGAAATGTTAAAACATTGGAATGTAACGTATGTAACGTTGAACCACTCACGCATTTTATTGTAATATTATCATCGACCAAATCCTCCAGCATTTGTATTATCAACCAACTCTTTTGTGTTCTTAAAAATAATATGCAGCGTTGCTCTCACCAACACCAACTGTGCATATTTGGAGCAGAAATTTAATATAAAGTTACTTCACTGTGCTTCATTTTTCAATATACATTAAAAGTAATACTAAACGTCAATATAAATAAACGGTCATATTCATTGAAATTAATGTATTCCAATTTAGTTTTACATCGAGAATGGTTTTGAATCGAATTTTTTATTCAACTGATGTCCATTTCATAGTACTAATTTAAACTATAGAAATCGTGTGAATTTCATTATTTTTTTCAGTGTATGGTTTAATTCATAAAAACGTATTTGTTTTTAGGCGTACTGGTAATGGTGTAAGATATCATTCATGAAATGAATTGGATTGGAATTAAAAGAACGGATAAGGAATATTCTATTAAAAGAATAAGTAAAACTTGTCGAAATTTAATGAGCACGTTCACATGCTTCTTTAGTTTGATCAATTGCATACAAGAATGCATCATGAAATTATATTCAATCATTACACCATTGCATCAAAGCTACACTAACGACCGATTCCAATGTTTTAACATTTCCTGCCAAGTTTAGTTAATAAACTAAAAATAATCGTTTTAGTAAAAATAAAAGTGTTAAAACAAAGGCTCTATTTTTTATACCTGGACTGCAATTTCTTGCAAAAGTTTTTGCCTAAAGGTAACTCGGTCGATATCACAAATAACGCGTGATATGAAGATAAACAATTTTATTAATGTACGTTTTTCCTAAGAAAATGGTCAAAAAAGCATTCTATATTTTGTTGTCTCATTCACACAATTCAAAAAGGCTACGCTACACACTTCGTAACTATATTTTACTTGATTTAAGCTTTCCAAAAAGTATATGTATGTGCCTTTTGGTCTGCGACCCTGCTTCCTATTAGTAATTAAAGTTAGTGTATATAAAAGTTTAAATGTTTAATAACTTTTTAGGGAAAAAGCCAAACCGTGCACAGTCTTCAACAAAAATGTGTAATTTTACGTTTTTAGCAATTGTCTCGAACATAGTAGACACTGAAAGTAATTGCGAAAAAAGTTATGTACAAAAAATTGATTTTAAGTGGTTTCAAAAGAAAATGCTTCATATATCCGAAACTATATGCGTTAGACCTTTAGCTTCTTCGGTAAAGTTTTTTCTCGTTAGAAGTTCTAAAACTTTGTAGAAGACATCATTTTTCTATCTCTTAGGGGAATAAAGTTGTTGAAATGAACTTTTATCTTAGTAGGCTTTGCACATCTTTTATTGTGATCAAATCACGAGGTATATTTTTGTGAATGAGTTCTCCAAAGAAACTATGTATATCAGATCAACGGTTTAGCAGCTAGAGAATTAAGTTCACGTTTTTGTCGATTCAAACCACTGTGCCGCGGTCTCTAGAAACAACGAGTATCGGATCCAAGCTTCATTTCCTTAGTTCATTGTACATTTTCATCACGAAATGCAACAACGGGCGATCTACTAAGAAATTTAGACTCCTATTTTAAACATCAATCTTGAGTCAAAATGGTCGAAAACAAATGGTTTGTCTTACTAAAGATGTGTGCAATATTTCATGCAATCCGGAGCAACTCGACTCTTATTTTACCACCTTTACAGCTATTAATTTCTGAAATCGCATGCCATAAGAGACGTGTTTAGATTTTCTCAAACTGAACTGAATGCCAATATTTATATTGTTTTAGTCAATATTGTTATTGTTACTATTCAGTTTTCATAAAATTCAAAATTTTCTTCAACACTCCTGATGAAAATAATATATAATAAAATAGATAATTTTCCAAAACAGAATGCAATATAAAAAGATGGATTTAAATGAAATTAATATGTAACTGTCTTAAATTTGATCAGTACGAGAAAAACAGATTGAAACAATGACATGCGCATGCATCCATAAAATGACCACCATTTCATAGTTGCATTCGTATGTCGTTTCTCCAAGATGTTTTTCTTGTTCGATACTGATCAAATTGCAAACTTGCACGTCTTAGACCGTGGATCATCTGGCGAATTATTTCGACGATTAGTTAAAATTTGACAGTCGAGCAGTTTTTTTTCAAAGATATATTTATTAAGCCATAATCCATTAAGGTTTACGATGCCAAGGGCTTGTCTATGTGGGTCCTCAGAACAGTCGAGCAGTTATTTTCTATCGAGTAGTTAAATTTCATTAAAACTGCGGCCCATTTCAAAGTTTGACGGGTGGAAATATTTTGAACTGAGAATAAAATGATATCAAGTGGTATACTAAGTGCAGTACAGCGAACGTAAGAAAACTTCAATATAAACTTATTTTATTTGAAACCTTTTATAGCGGTATTCTCTTTGACAGAAAGTATAAATAGAAATTACACATAAAAAATATTTACTGTAGGTCAGATATTAGAATTTCTTTGCAAGATTATTTTCAGTGTCGGAAAATAAATATCGAAGGACTATTTTTGACAAAGACAAAATAGCTGTTCGACTGTCAAATTGAAACTAAAAGTTAAAATAATTCGTGAGATTGTAATTGTCGTTAAGCTTATTTGCTTATGTCAAGAGAATATATTAAGTAATAAAAAAGCACGAATAATAATTTTTTGAAACGATATGATCTTATTACAACTCGCTTTAAAATTCCCAAAACATCTCTACCCTCTAATCTTCTGCTGTGAAAATATAGAGTGCCATTCCAAAGCTCATAACCTATCAAACACACTTCATTTGGCTTGAAAACGAGTAAGGAAAAACTACGCCTTGCTATCGTCAACACACATCCTGATTAAGTGAAGTAAATCGACCATATCCATGGACAGTGTGAATATGCATGGTGGATAGTGCAAACAAATTAGTTGATAACCGAGAAGTAATCAATCATATTCAGTAATATTCGCTCGTCCTTTATTGAGAATCCTGGCAATTTGTCATCCACTTCTTGAGCCAATTCTGAGCTTTGCGATAACAACGATCAATAAATTAAAATCAATCATTTCAGCCAAGCCGGCAGTATTTCAGCCATGTCTCTGAAGTGTCGAGTGAATATTTTTGCACGTTGGTATCCTCGGAAGTACATATCACACCTATATAAACTGTTTGGACAATTTCCTTACGAATTTATCATAGAATAGCATATAAATAAGTGCATCATAAGTAGAGTTACAGATAACATAATGTTTGTGTTGTGATTAAAAGCATTTTCAAGCGCAGTGATTTGTGAAGCAGAACTACATAAATATCAAACAACATTCAAAACAAACATTCAAGGATTCCTTTCGTGACCGTCGTATCGATCGGATGGTAGTTTGCATTAGAGCAGCTGTGCGTTAATCCATTCTAATCCGTTTCAAGGTCATTTAATATCAGATCTTTTGTTCGTGAGCTTGTGCAGTAGATCAATACAGTATAAACAATAAATACCGTTAGACAGTGCCGGGTGCTATTGTGTTAAAACAATAAGAACAGTGAACCGACGTTTAGTGTGGTGCCGTGAACCGGTGCTGTGTGCATATTTATTCTCGGAGGTCGTTGTAACTAACGCTTGGCCTCAGCGGCCGAGTTGCTACGGATCATTAGCTAAGTATAATATTTTTTCCCTTCGTGTCCCTTTATCGTCTTATATTTTGACTCCCCCTATAATTTGCGCGGAACCTCAACCGCGCTATGGCAAGTCCATTAAATTCTCCCCTGCCCCCCGAAGATAAAATGGAAACAGATTTTAAATCTGCCCCAAATAGTAAGACTCACCGGGTTAAACAGTATCCCGAAGAGCCTTCACCCTCGGCCGGCCTTTATGTGGTTTATTTTCGGACCAAAGAGAAGAATAAACCGCTTAATATTTTGAAAATATCTAAAGACTTGGAGTCGAAATATACAACATTGAAATTTATTTCAAAAATTCGTCCCGATAAGCTCAGGGTCTCGTTGACCAGTCTGAAACATGCTAATGAGATCGCTCGAAACGATCACTTTACGCGGGACTACCGCGTTTATATACCAGCTCGCGAAGTCGAGATAGACGGAGTGATCACGGATCCAAGTCTGACATGCGAGGACATTCTCAAACATGGGGTCGGATGTTTTAAAGATCCCTTGCTTAAGAATGTCAAGATACTGGACTGCAAACGTTTGCATTCAGTATCGATCGCCGCGGATGGGACAAAGTCTTATCCCCACTCGGACTCGTATCGGGTGACCTTCTCCGGCTCGGCTTTGCCGAAATTCGTTCTCCTGGCCAGGGTTCGTCTACCTGTACGACTTTTCGTACCACGGGTAATGAATTGCACTAGTTGTCAACAACTAGGACACACAGCTTCCCATTGTGGAAATCGGCCCCGCTGCTCGAAGTGTGGAGAGAGTCATGCGGATGGCGTTTGCGACAGAGACATTGAAAAGTGTCTTTACTGTGGGGCGGCCCCGCATGACCTCACAGCATGTTCTGCGTATAAATTGCGTGGAGATCATTTGAAACGATCTCTCAAGCAACGATCAAACCGCTCGTTCGCAGAAATGCTGAAAATCGCCACACCACCTGAACAGAACCCCTACACCTGTTTGTCTGCGGACGATTGCGACTCTGACGATCCTCAAGAAGGTACATCTTCAACTGTCCCTCGTAGTTTTAGGAAGAGGAAAAATATATCATCTCCTAAACTCCCTAGAAAGGGTTCGAAGATATCTCTTGAAGGCCCTCCAAAAGTAACAGCAGAAGGAAGTGTTGGTAAAAAAAACGAAAAGAAGAAGCCAAAAGCTCCTAGTTCCGGAGACTTGAAATCGGAGAAAGAATATCCAACACTTCCGGGGACACCCAAAACCCCGAAAGTCCCCAAGGAACCAGAAAACACATCAAGTGCTGGACTTGTAAAATTCAGTGACATTGTGGACTTTATATTTTCCGTCTTCAACATTTCTGACCCCCTAAAAGGTATTTTGATGACTTTCCTGCCAAAAGTTAAAATGTTTTTGATGCAGCTGACTGCAAAATGGCCCCTCCTCTCAGCAATCGTTTCCTTCGATGGCTAATTTTTCGAACGAGGTCAAGGATTCGATCACTGTTTTACAGTGGAACTGTAGAAGTATCATCCCGAAAATAGATCCTTTTAAATACTTAGTAAATAATCTGAAATGTGACGCATTTGCATTGTGCGAAACTTGGTTAACTTCTGATGTATCACTAAACTTCCACGATTTTAATATTATTCGCCTGGATCGAGATAATCCCTACGGAGGAGTACTTTTGGGGATCAAAAAGTGCTATTCCTTCTTTCGAATTAACCTCCCCTCGATATCAGGTATTGAAGTTGCCGCATGTCATGTCACAATTAAAGGCAAGGACCTTTGTATTGCTTCCATCTATATTCCCCCTAGAGCCTCAGTTGGGTACCACTGGCTCAGCAGTATCATGCAACTTCTTCCCGCACCGACGTTAGTTTTAGGAGACTTTAACTCTCACGGTACGGGATGGGGTTGTCTTCATGATGATAACAGATCAGCTATGATCCATGATATTTGCGACAACTTCAATATGACAATCTTGAATACGGGAGAAATGACACGAATTCCCGCACCACCAGCAAGACCAAGTGCGCTGGACTTATCCCTCTGCTCGACATCGCTACGGTTGGATTGCACGTGGAAGGTAATCCCTGATCCCCACGGTAGCGATCATCTGCCTATCGTAATTTCAATCGCCAGCGGATTAAGACCATCGGAAACAATCAATGTTTTGTATGACCTCACACGAAATATTGATTGGAAATGCTACGCAATATCGATATCTGAGAAACTAGAAACAACACAAGAACTTCCTCCGGAGGAAGAGTATACGTTTATGGCTGGCTTGATTCTCGACACTGCGATTCAAGCTCAGACGAAACGTATACCCGGCGCGAATACTAACATTCGTCCTCCCAACCCGTGGTGGGACAAAGAGTGCTCATCACTGAACGCGGAAAGATCTTTAGCATTCAAAAAGTTCAGAAAATATGGAACACCTGATAATTATAGAAATTACGCAGCGCTAGATAAGCAAATGAAGAACTTAGTTAAAGCAAAGAAACTAGGTTACTGGCGACGGTTTGTTGACGGATTAACAAAAGAAACATCGATGAGCACTCTTTGGAACACAGCCCGACGAATGCGCAACCAAAACACAACGAACGAAAGCGAGGAATATTCTAACCGCTGGATATTCGATTTCGCTAAAAAAGTATGTCCTGATTCTGTTCCGGAACAGAAGATATCCCGCGCCGCGACTTCGAATACAAACGAAACACCGTTTTCGATGGTAGAGTTCTCACTTGCGCTCTTGTCGTGTAACAATAAGGCCCCGGGGTTAGACAGAATTAAATTCAACTTGTTGAAAAAGCTTCCTGACTCTGCCAAAAGGCGCTTGCTGAATTTGTTTAACAAGTTCCTCGAGGGTAATATTGTTCCACACGACTGGAGACAAGTGAGAGTTATCGCCATTCAAAAACCTGGGAAACCAGCCTCCGATCACAATTCGTATCGGCCGATTGCTATGCTTTCCTGTATCCGGAAGTTGTTCGAAAAAATGATTCTCTTCCGTCTAGACAATTGGGTCGAGACTAATGGTTTACTTTCAGATACACAATTCGGCTTCCGCAGGGGTAAAGGAACGAACGATTGTCTTGCGTTGCTCTCAACCGAAATTCAAATGGCATTTGCTCGTAAAGAACAAATGGCATCAGTATTTCTAGATATCAAGGGGGCTTTTGATTCAGTTTCTATAAATATCCTATCTAAGAAGCTGCACCAGCATGGTCTTTCGCCGGTTTTGAATACCTTTTTACATAATCTATTGTCCGAGAAACACATGTATTTTGCACATGGTGATTTGTCGACAATACGATTCAGTTACATGGGTCTTCCTCAGGGCTCATGCTTAAGCCCCCTTTTATATAACTTTTACGTAAACAACATTGATGAATGTATCAACACATCTTGCACGCTAAGACAACTTGCCGACGACAGCGTTGTGTCCATTATAGGACCCAAAGCTGCCGATCTCCAAGGACCATTACAAGATACCCTCGACAACTTGTCGACATGGGCTCTTCAAATGGGTATCGAGTTCTCTACGGAGAAAACTGAGCTGGTCGTATTTTCAAGAAAGCGAGAACCAGCACAACTACAGCTTCAACTAGGGGGTGGAACCATAGCTCAGGTCTTCACATTTAAATATCTCGGGGTCTGGTTCGACTCCAAAGGCACCTGGGGATGTCACATTAGATATCTGAAACAAAAATGCCAGCAGAGAATCAATTTTCTTCGCACAATAACCGGAACTTGGTGGGGTGCAAACCCAGGAGACCTGATCAGGCTGTACCAAACAACGATATTGTCCGTAATGGAATATGGATGCTTCTGCTTCCGATCTGCCGCGAACACCCATTTCATTAAACTGGAAAGAATTCAGTATCGTTGTTTGCGTATTGCCTTAGGTTGCATGCAGTCGACTCATACGATGAGTCTCGAAGTGCTCGCGGGCGTCTTACCGTTGAAAAACCGATTCTGGGATCTCTCATATCGATTGCTAATCCGATGCGATATCTTAAATCCGATGGTGATTGAAAACTTCGAAAGGCTTGTCGAGCTCAATTCTCAGACCCGTTTTATGTCCTTGTATTTTGATTACATGGCTCAGAATATTAATCCTTCTTCGTTTGTTTCCAACCGTGCTCATTTCTTGGATACTACTAATTCTACTGTGTTTTTCGACACATCCATGAGAGAAGAAATTCGTGGAATTCCGGACCACGTGCGCCCTCAAGTGGCCCCAAATATTTTTTATAATAAATTTAGAACAGTCAACTGTGAAAAGATGTTTTACACTGACGGATCAAACATCAACAGGTCCACAGGCTTCGGAATCTTCAATCAGAACATCACCGCTTCGTACAAACTCAGTGATCCGGCTTCAGTCTACGTCGCAGAATTAGCTGCTATTCAGTACACCCTCGAGATCATTGAAACCTTGCCCAAAGACCATTACTTCATTGTCACGGACAGTCTAAGCTCAATAGAAGCTCTCCGGGCAATGAAGTCAGGAAAGTATCCCCCATATTTCCTGGGGAAAATACGGGAACATTTGAGAACTTTATCTGAACGGTCTTATTTAATATCGTTAGTCTGGGTCCCTTCGCATTGTTCCATTCCGGGCAATGAAAAGGCAGACTCATTGGCTAAGGTGGGCGCATTAGAAGGTGATATTTATGAAAGACCAATCTGCTTCAATGAATTTTTCAGTATCTCTCGTCAGAAAACTCTCGAAAGTTGGCAAACTTCATGGAGCAATGGCGAACTGGGACGATGGCTGCATTCCATTATCCCTAGGGTATCGACGAAACCTTGGTTCAGGGGGATGAACGTGAGTCGTGACTTCATTCGTGTGATGTCTCGGCTCATGTCAAACCATTACACCTTCAACGCGCACCTCCGGCGTATTGGAGTCGTGGAGAGCGGTCTCTGCGCTTGTGGTGACGGTTATCAGGACATCGAGCATGTCGTATGGACGTGTACGGAGTATCGTGACGCCAGGTCTTTATTAAAGGACTCCCTAAGGGCCCGAGGTAGACCACCTGAAGTTCCGGTCCGAGATGTGTTGGCTAGTCGGGATATCTCTTATATGCTTCTTATATACCAGTACCTCAAACACATTAATATCCAAGTGTAATCTGTTATACCTCGCTCAGAAAGTATAATCTCCACCTACAGGTTCGACACTAACATCCGCCCGATTCTCTCGATCACCGTCCCTGTCCACCATCTTCATTGGAACTAACAAGATCTTTTTTTGTCACTAACTTTTCGTTCCCCCTTCCCCCGTCTCTTCACCATCTCGATGGCAACTAATTAGATCTCTGTAGTTTTCAGACATTTTGTTTCCATACCCCCTATTTACCTCGGTTTCCACAATATTTACTTTTTTTATTTTTTCATCTCTTCGTAACATCACCATTACCGCCTACGGTCCTACGCTCCAGTCGATGACCAGCATGCGGGCCACCCGCCGGGCCTTCGTAGCCTGGGGGTGTTTCCCGCGGACCCACACGAACTGAAAGGAAGCGGCCATAGATAGCACCAACTGGAAGTCATGCAATATTCAATTCACCGACCACTGCCGAACGCCAGCTAAAAGCTTTTTCCAAAAATTCTAGACGACATAATCTAATGATACTATTCTAGTTTTAAGTTAGTCGTTAATTAAGATTAGGAAATACCCCTGGCATCTTAGAGCTTAAGCAGTGTGCCTGAAAATATATATTATACTATTGAAAAAAAAAAAAAAAAACAAACATTCAGAACCGTTAAGTTAAAACATGCAGTTATCTTTAAGTCAAGCAATACATTAGTTTAACACCAAAAAGCGTGATTAGTCTGAGGTGTAATAAAAGTGAGAGTTTTGCAAAATTGCGATTCCGTCTATCAATCGCACCTGCTACTTAATTACCTCGTAAGAATGGCCGCCACCGTCCACGCGGCTAGACAGATTACGAGAGCCCGCGCTTTTGTGCACACGTAGCCCGCCTTCAGTGGCTCACAGATGGCGTAATATCGCTCGAAAGATATCGCCAGAATCGTCAGCACGCTGGCATGGGCCACCGTCAGCTCCACAAACGGAACCGCTTTACCTGTTGAAGAAGAAAGGGAAATAGACGGGAATCAATCAATTGTAGCCGCTGCTGTAGGTAAACAAAAATAAATTCCGGCGTAGCGCGAATATAACGGCACATTAATTATGTCAAACATGAGTGGGGAGTTAATTAAACAATTTGCGTTTGGGTGTTTTATTTACGCGGTTTTGTATAAACAAACTTGCTTCATCTTGCTGTCCGTCAGTGATTGGTTGTGGTTTGGTCCTTTCAAAAGCATTCGCTGGCAGTAAATGCACTTGCATCGCTGGGCCCTTTATTGCAACGAACATACAAATGTTGGTCAAATAAACAAGGAGATCCAATATTTGTGCTTGCGTTATTCGGTGGGCGACTGCAAACAGCCGGAAAGTGTAAATATACACAATTTATAGCCGATGATAAATTATTTCGTGAAGAAGGTACTTTCTCACCACATCGATTCAGTACTCTGAAAATTCACAGTAATCTGGAGGAAGCTCCGTAAACATGCTAAGGTAGAAGGTTGTGGAAATTGAAAGCACTTCTTTTTTTGCACGTATCAGTATCTGTTTGAATAAGTAGGTGGTCTTTTCCACTTCATTACGGTAAACATTGTTTTTTCTTTGCATCTCGTGAAATAAATTCGAACATGCATGTTTACATTGATCAGGAAAATAAAATTAAAAATTTAGGTGAGAATTCAGTTAACTTAATACAATGACAAAAACTCAAAATTTATCTTTTGCAAATAGCCAATTTGATGAAGATGTATAGTTCGTTGAAACAGAAAATCAAGTTCTGCATCTAAATGTCGTACCTAGACTATAGAAACAAACGTAACAGTGTTGAGCATAATGCTCAAATTAAAATAAGTTTATTACATTAGGTATAAAACAATTACGCTTGAGTCATTTCAACATGAGATTTCACTCTTATTTACCGCTTATACGTATTCATTTATCTCAGATCTACTATTCATGATATATATTAAAACCATTAGTTATAATAAGATCTGCTATCTCTGCTCGATGTATTGACTCCGACGGTTGAATCATTATTAGTGCATACGCTTCGCATTCTTGTGTCGCTGTAATGCTTATGACAGACATGTGATATCGGAATCACTGTACACCGAGAAATCACATGTCTGTCACCCTAAATCACGGTGGTATCACGCGAGCATCATGATACAACGGTGATATCCGTACTACCAAAGACATCATATTAACAAGATATCCAGCTCTCACATTTCCCGAACAAATAATTGGCAACATCCTTTTTTGCGAGCATGTCGCCCTCAGGTGAGTCCGCATCGAATCTCATACATAGAAGTAGGGGAGAGAAATGTCAAATTCGTACGCGCCAAAATAGCAGGGCTGCGCACCCATACAATTGACATGACATGTTGAATGAGACGCCGTCGGATGGCGTTGCTGAACTGAAGATTGACATCGCTCCAAGCTGACAGGGTCTGGTACTACGGTCATCTATCGTTGTACTGTGCAAAAGCACATCACTGTTTACTGCTACCAGCGCCATTGACGAGCGATGGTGAACTCACGAAACAATATTTCCTTCTTCTGAGCATCAAATGATAAACAACCATCGTTTTATTTTGAATTTTTTTTTCTTAAAATGCTAACAAGCAGCATAAAGCTTATATACTCAATCAACGTTTTAGCACATTTTCAAAAAGCAGTCAAACCAAGAAATGTTGATAAATTTGGTGAAGTTTTGAATAACAAATAAGGAAAACAATATATTCATATGTGTACATAAAATCAGCACTATTGAGCAATTGTTTTCTCTTCAATAACAAGTAAATTTATTCTGAAATGGATTTAGAACACATAATGATTCATATTTTGAATGCACATGTGGTAATGATAAACGATAAATATTTAATACATCAATAAATCAATTGTGTAGTCACAACTTTAAACTCCCCAAAATCCTAATAAAACAATCATGAGATTATATTATAACCTAATAGACCATTTTTCATAAGCTTTATGAAGCAAAATGAAGCATCAAACCTATGTCAAATCTATTTCGGAATGATTTCAAATTCAAGAAGGTTTTAAAATCAGCTTTATGGTAAACATAATCCTTTTTATGAAAATTTCGTAATGAATAAACTGTTTCGTTGAAAGCATTATTTTGGAATATGTGTGTGCCATGCCGTTTTTATTGGTTAAATACTAAGAATATCTTAGATTTATTTACTTTTTTGACGCTCAATGTTAAAAGTTTATGCGCCCTTATTTTTATTGTGAATATGCGGGTAAAAAAGGAATTATCACTGAACAACATGATTTTGCAAATGTCGGCATGATTTACAAACAAAATCTAATGATTAATCACCTTTTCGGTACAAATCAGCTTCGTTGCATGAAAAATAGTGCTAGTGTTTCGAAAATTTTTATTTCATATCAGTGAATGTTACGGTAGAATATCAAAATTATGGACAGCAAATTTTTTCTCATGCTAATTGCATTTGAATAATGAATGTAAAAATCCTGTATCCCAGAACAAACGTGTCATAAATGTACCTTAAAACCTTTAAATTTGATATGAGTGAAACTGTCATCCGAAGAACACTCACACACAAAATTAGTTTAATAATTCAGAGAGGCATTGATTATATCTGCCATAAATGAGTTACTAGGAATGCACTTCAAACCGCAAAAATGTTTGGTTTCTATATTATCGATCATCGGAACTGGGAAATTAAGCTAAGTTTTGAGTTGTTTCGTTTCACTGTATATTCTTTCTGTGCGCAAAACATGTCTGTCACCTCATCGTTGTTGGCGTACAGCGTTGTACAGAAATCATTGTACGGAAATCACATGTCTTTCAGCGGTAAAAGATACAAAAAACATCATTTGACATATACAATGAGAGTGCAACATTCGAAACTCACTTCACTGTTCCGCGTAAAAACATTATTTCGCACAATCGCTTCAAATGCGCACAAATTCTGAATAAATACACTTTTCACTAAGAGTTTACGTCATTTTTACAAATCGAATCAGAAATTTTTATATGGATATATCGTAACACATGCGAAACACATCAAAACAATTTGCAAGCAGTTTCAACAAGACTGTCCTTTTTAATGGATTGTTTTGCTTTGACACTTTTCATGGGTTTTTGGCTAATAAACTTGTTAATTAAACCAATTTCATTTTTGTGTTTTTTGTGCTGTCCTTCAGTAATGATGGTGATAGATAAATAGAAACAAATTTTCTGATTTTAATAACAAATTAGTTGTCAATGAGAATTTCGTGTTAGATTGAAATATTGCTGGTTTTTGTCCAGGATATTCGCCAACTAAAAAAATTCTCTAAAAATAAGAGTTTTTTCCAGCAAAGTAAATTCTCAATTCTAACTAATTTCATTATTATTTTGGAAATTTTGTTGTTAAAATCAACTAATTCAACAGTAATACGAATTAAGCAAAGTTTTGAGTTGTTTCGTTCCACTATATATTCATTCTGTGCGCAAAACATGTCTGTCACCTCATCGTTGTACGCGTACAGCGTTGTATAGAAATCATTGTATGGAAATCACATGTCTGTCGGTGGTATAACACTACTATCGAACATTTGACTAATTTTTCTGTTATATTGCTTCTTAAAATCGAAGTGAAGATATTTTATTGGACTGTGTCATAGCTCATTGATTGGAAGTCGTAAAAAAGATTACAAAACTACTGAAAAATGTAACAGCAGAAATGAAAATTTGCGAAAAGTTATCTTATCCGGGGAAGTCAATTTTCAGTAGTAGAAACAGAGGCGGTTGTCATCTCGAACACATGATTGAAGAATAATCAAACCCTTTTTGCTTGGTCGTCAGAAGGTAAGATAACTAAACGCTTATAAGCTCCTATCTCATGCCTCCCCTTGTGTCTGTGATGACATTTGGTCAATAGAACGGCGTCGACTGGGCGCTATCGCCTTTTGACTTAGCAGCAGAATGAGAGGGTGCGAACTGGTTTTTAAATCATTCGAAATGCTAAATTACTTAAAAATCATTCAAATAGATTGACGTCCTATTGCGGAACAGTATTTAAATTGTGGTTTTAACTTCCCCTTATTTATTCAGACATTTTGTCAATTTGTTGATTTGATTTCATGAAATTCGTCTGTAACATTACTTGAATTATTTACTGATTAGCATTATTCATCTCATCCTTCTTCAAGTATCAACGAATGACGAAACAAAATACGTAAGAATAACTGTTTGGGTATAATTAATCTTTCTATTCTTATTATCACATTTTATGTTGGATCGTCTAAATGAAATCTATTCAGATGTGTGCCATATCATACTAAGTCCAAAAAGTATAATTGACCGGTTCTGAAAACTTAAGGTCGGGATACGATTGGTAACAAATATGACAATTGACGCAAACTGGAGTATTAGTAATATCTAAGACTGTGCATTGTCGTTTAACACACATAAATCAATCCCTCATTACCCTTGCTTCTAAATCTTGTTTAGACGTAGAGCCGTCTTGAACTTGTTTTAAGTACAAAAGCAGTAGCAGTTATGGGTTCGAGTCCCATCTCAGCGGTAACTTCATCCTAAGTTTATTATGCTGTCTTTTCCCAATCTGTTTCTCTCGTTACATACGAGAAAAAAAGCAGAGTCAAGACGGCTCCACGTCTTAAAAAATTGTGTGTACAGGGTTCGCCATCTAACTTTTTTTGAACTAGCGGTTATTTCGACATTGGTAACCTTAATGTCACTTCTGATTTGACAGAAACTTAGTTTTATCCTTCCGCTGAACGAAAATGGTTGTGTATACGCTATAGGAACGCGTGAAAATAGTGCAGTTTTACTTAGAAAATCATGGTAATGTTGCGGAATGTGTGCGAAAATTGGTGCGGATTTTGGTCTGGCGGCATCATTGGACCATTTTTCTTTGAAAATGAGGCAGAAACCGCCGCCACGGTCAATGGCGAGGGCTACCGCGCCATCATATGCGATAGGTTCTTCCCGTTACTTGAAGAGGAAGACTTGGACACCATTTGGTTCCAACTAGACGGCGCTCCGTGCCACAAAGCCAACGCTACGATCGATATTCTGGACACAGTCTTCGAAGATCGAATTATCAGTCGAAATTCGGATGTCGTTTGGCCGCCTCGGAGCTGTGATTTGACGCCGTTAGACTATTATCTTTGGGGGGCTGTCAAAGATAAGTGTTATGTGGACAAGCCAGAGACAATTCAAGCCTTGAAGGACAACATTCGTGCAGCCAGAGATGTCTATCTCCTCTGTGTGACGAAGAGCAAGCAAAATTTCTCCCCTCGCACTGACAACTTCAACGAGAGCTCTTCTCTTTCACATTTATACACCACTGTTGTGTAAAGTGTGCACGCATCATGAGTGCGTTTGTTTATTTCCTTTTACCTCTTCCACTGAATCGCACCAAAGTGCTAGAGCACTAGCTAATAAATTCTCTGAGGTGGATGCAGATACTTTCACAGAGGTATACACGCCGGTGAGCACTCTGCTGTATGGTTTTCGTAGATGAAGCGTGGACACGCAAAATCAACAAAATAAAACTTTAACCACAAGCACACACTCAAATGCTGTCTATTCGACACTGAGAAGAAGTGCGCTTTCCTCTTTGTGCGGTGCTTCGTTTTTTTCATCCTCGGTGTGGCAAAAATCTGACTCTAGCGTGTATCACTCTGGTGAAATGCCATCTCTGCGTGCAGCCATAGCTGAAATAAAGCTGCATACAATCGAAAATGTACTAAAAACTGAACCGACCGTATGGCGTACTGCAAGGTCATCCGAGGCAGCCAATTGAATGAAATTATATTCCACAACTAACCGGAAGGATTGTACTTTCATACTAAAAAAATTGAAATCGGATGAACCGTTTGTGTTTTATTGCATGTTAAAAAAGTTACTTGGCGGATTTTGTATGTATGTATGAGTGTATGTGACAAATAATGTCACTCGATTTTCTCGGAGATGGCTGAACCGATTTTCAGATTCAAATAAAAGGTCTTATGGTCCCATAGATCGCTATTGAATTTTATCCCGATCCGATTTCCGGTTCTGGAATTACAAAGAAATATTTGCAAATCTATGAGAAAATACGCATTCAATTTTCTCGAAAATTTCTCGACCGATCATTACAAAAAAAACCTGTTTCAATCCACCTAGTGGTGTAATGATACCTTTCTCATGTATAATATTGTGGTATTCTATTCAAAAATGTTCTCTTCGATTTTTGAATGAACCAAGAGATTGTTTGTGCATTAACTAGTATAACATACAGAATAAAACAGTGCTTTGATTGCGTACGTCATCCTTAAGAAAATGAATTTAATCTAAGTTTGTGGAAATCGGTCAAACCGTCGCTGAGAAAAGTGAGTGAGATCCATTTTGGTATATATGACCACTATTTCCGGTACTTCCGGAACCGGATACCGGGAACCAGGATAGCCGGAATCGATTTGTTTAGTTGACTACTGATCGTGACTGTCGATTTGTGGTGTTTTGAGACCAGTTTAGAATATTTTTCACGTTTTTTGTTCCACCGGTTTAAGTGTCGGTGTACAATATTGAACACACTTTACCCTATAACTCCGGAACCGGACGTCGGATCCGGATGAAATTCAGGAATTTCGTATGGGACCACGAGACCTTTCATTTGAATCTAAGTTTGTCAAAATCGGTTCAGCCATCTCCGATAAAACCTAGTGAGATTATTTGACACATACACACACATACACATACACACACACACACGCACACACACACACACACACACACACACACACACACACACACACACACACACACACACACACACACACACACACACACACACACACACACACACACACACACACACACACACACACACACACACACACACACACACACACACACACACACACACACACACACACACACACACACACACACACACACACACACACACACACACACACACAGATATTGCTCAGCTCAATGAACTGACTCGAATGGTATATGACACTTGGCCTTCCGGGCCAATTTTCACTAGTCGGTTTTTCAAGTGATTGCATAACCTTTCTATATGAGAAAGGCAAAAAGATGCAAATGAAAGGTCCTAAAATTCTTAAAAAAGTCCTCGTGTAGTTGATCCAAATCCGATCACCGGTTCCGAAATTACAGTTGGATTAGTAAAAGTTCTCGATTTCATGAGTATTTTTTCACAAGCGATGGCGAAAGGAGGTGCACATTTTTATAAAACTTACTGGTAAATTCATCTAGCTGGTAGACCTCACTGCGATTTCTCAGCAACGGTTAAACCGATTTTCACAAATCATAATTCAAATTGAAGCTCTCATTGTCTTAAAAGATACTGTGCTATTTCATCCAGATCCGACTTCCGGTCTCGAAATTATAGGGCAATGAGTATCAAAGCTTTCAATTTGTCATACAAAATGATTCAAGGAAGAAGAAAAAGAAAACGCACCCGCCTATCACACAGCGTACTTTGTTCAATTTTGTATAGCGTGCAGGGTTGCCACTTTTAAATCTATATTAACTTGACAAAACTGTTCACAAATTGAAATCCGTGAAACGACTGAATTTTACAATAATAATGTAAATATACGTCAAGCATACTCCGCCTTTCAAGCAATCGTGTAAATTTACATGGTTTAGTACTAAAATAGATGTCAGAAGGCATTAAATACAAGTTAGATTTAATGTAAAATTGAGTCATTTTCGACGCGGTCTCAGAAGACGTAAATTTACACGATTTTTTCTAGGTGTGTAAGTAAATAGAATTTATTTCGAAAGGTATTTCTTAATATAACAAACATTAGTTTTCGTTCTGTTTGCTTTAATTTAAAGTTATAGAATCGTTGCAATAACAAATTATTGCATCAGCTACACACCTTAGGAAATCGTGCAAATAAAGTGTTAGGATAAAGTGTTATAAAATGGACTCCATATGAAAAGATTGAAATATTTCTAAACATACTACAATATTTCCTTCGAGAATATATGTATTTCTTTGCAATAAGCCTGAAGAAAATCATTTTCAATGATTTCGGTAGAAGTGATGAGAATTGATTGATACAAACACATTTTCGAAAGAGTCTCAGTTTTCTTTTCGCTTGCCGTTGGCATAATGCCCCAGTAACCGTATAATATGCCTCACAACAAATTTTCTAAATTCTTGTACTGTAAATAGAGACATTAGCACTGCTAAAAGTTAATCTCTAACTAGCAACCGACCATAAGACGTTTTATACGGTTAAAATGCTTGTTTAGTCAGAGCTAAACCTCTCATCGAAAAGCTGCCTAATAAGATTTTCAGTTTTTTTCATATTTTCCAGCAAACGACAACTGCTAAACTTGCATAGCAGAAAGATCATACGAAAAGATATTGTTAGCGATAAAACTTTTTTTAGAAAAGTCTTGAATACTTAAAAAAGGCAGGGAAGCGTTTTGGTCAGCAGGGGCGCTTTATAATTCTTTTCCCTACATACTTTCTAAAAAACTGTTTGCATGACATTTGGTTTTCTGACTCATGGCTTGTGGGAAGTGTCGAATCACTACGAATTTTCATGCTTTATGTATTTGTTAGACTCTCAAATGATTTTGCATGCAAAATAACGAAATAATGATTATCGATAAGAAATGGTTTGATAGGTTGTTCAAATCATTTGTTCGGTAATTTATCGCCTATATCCCGCGTTAGGTTGCCGAGAACTGCGGCTTCGAAAAATCAACATCGATTTTTCATCTATATTTTTCATTAAAATCTTATGATTTTTTTAGGAAGTCATAAATTATTAATTACATGGACTCTTGTTCAAATTTTCTCAATTTGCAAAGTGATTCGAAATTCCCCACTTTCCTCTAAAATTCATCTTTTATACATCTTTATTCCGGTGGCATCGAACAGACATCAAATTCTCAGAGCCAAGAACAGTTATTACGCTAAAAATCGCAAGTACATAATAAAGTTATGTTATTGAATGGATTACGTTTGTGTAAATTTAAACCCTTGCTTGTCCGACCATTCGAAGTCCGTTGTGCGAGTGCTCAAAATCCCGGTAAGCAGCAAACAAATCAATTGACTTACAAATCCGGTACATCAGCCAGAAAAGAAATATGTTGTTTTCAAATTCCACTTATTCTTCCAACAGAATCGAAATTAAAAGGCAAAATAATCAAGATCAACACTTCCGTTATTGTTAAAGCTCTACTTGTATTGGTACGTGCAATCTCATTGGTATACCAACAGACAATGTCCGTCTGAAAGCCATCCTACACCTTATCTGATACACTAATAAATTATACAAAAGCAACTCGTATATCACAATGAACAATAACAAAAGTCATGCCTTATTTTACCTGTTCAGAGAAATTACCGAAGGAGCTGTGATTCCATTTGACCAAAAAGGCACATGAAATGATTTTGCTTCAGTCAAGAGCTCTCGTGTCAAGATTGGGATTGAAAAATATTCACGATGTACCAAAAACTGCCACGATCGATCAAACAATTATGATGTTGATTCGCACAATTCCATACACAATGGTTCGTCATATCGCTTCCTCATCTTTTTTAAGCGGAACACGATATGACTGGGATAAATCAACAAAAACCAACCGGGCCAAAATGTGTGTCATATAATCGCAGATGTGGTGGGCAACGGATTGAAAAAAGACTCACTTAACATTAAATTTTGCATGAAATTTGATATTTCTGCCACTTCAAAGCACTGGAATAACAGAGAGGTGCATCACGTATGAGTCGCACGCCGCTCGCCGTCATATGGCGAAAAAACTCCATAAAAAGCAGAAGAGAAAACATTGTGTTAAATTGTTCAAAAGCCTCACAGTACTGATTCCAAAACCGACGCAGAGTGCACCGATAACCGCGAAACATCCGTACGAATGTAAACACAGCAGGTATAGGCGGCACACACTGATCTTACCAAAATTGAAGCATGTCTGAGGTCCAACTCTTTCATCTTGTTTCATACCGGCGGTAGGCAACTTACGACGAGTCGTCTGAGTCATGTCCATCGAGTTAGGATCACTTTTGCTATTCACGCACTTCATCGTTAGACGATTCAGTAGTATAACCATACGTTCGTAAATGGTTCGTAGTTAAAGTCGAATATATCTACAAACGAAAATAAAATTAATAAAAATTTTTTTTGGAAATCAGGTTTGGTCAACACCGAACATAATTTTTAATTTCAAAATAAGTCGATTTTAATTCATAGTGGTCATAAAATAGTTTACAGAATTCGTAAAATTGTTAAATTTTGGTCTCTATTCAAAATAAATTATTTAAATGTGAACTCTGAATGCATCTAGTTATCGCAGTTTAACTTTAACTCGGCTGTTCAAATCTCGGCGAAATTTTACCGAGATTCAGGAAAAAATCTAATACCGTTTTCGTTTTTGAACCTAGACGCGGGCGACTTTGACTCCGAGTAAAATGAACACGTGGTACGCGCACAAAACAACAACTCATGAAAATAATCAAAAATAAACAAACTCGCATGGATGCGACCCGAAAAAATTTTCAGAGCGAAACTATCGCAATTGGAGCCCGATCTAGAGCGACCTCAGGTTGCTAAAACAAACATATCAAACGTTGTTTGGGCGACTCTGGGTCAGCTTTCGGGCTGCTCTGATCAATAAACGAAAACGGTATAAGTGTTCACTAATCTTTGGACAGTTTTCACCTATTTTTTATAAATATTAAGACCTTTTTTCAGTGGTGTAATGATGCCTTTCTCATATTACTTATACTTTTTATCACTAGAAGATTCTGTCAAGATATTGTTTTTCAACCTTGAATAAAATCAAAAAAATTCTTTGGTGTAAACTACCATCATCTATTCAATTTGTAAACAGCTATGTCAAGTTGATATAGATTTAAATGTAGCCACTAGAGATTGGCAAAACAGTTCATTTCAAAGAACCGTTCAGTGATGCAGAGTTCTGTTGAAAGAACTAGTTCCCCAGAGCCGTTCGTTCGTTCTATTCATAGAATCAATTGTCTAACATATCTAACAAAAATAACCGATATGAAGCAATTGTGAAACATGTCAAATATAACAAGTTTTAATTGCTACTTGGGTTATGTACCATTCTTAACGAAGATAAGGTTTGCTTAAACTTTGGAAAACAAACTGAGCAAATGTCTGTATGTATGTTTGTGTGTATGTATGTGTGTGCACAATAAGGAGACATGAATCGCAATTATCCACTGCCCGAATAGAATCGGATCGAAAACAAGAATGAGCGACCGTTTATTGCTTCAGATGGGTCATCGAGAGAAATTCGCTTTCGCGATGGTGTCCATTTTATGAACCATGCCGGTTTTTTGTTGCTGAGATGATATCTGTCTCTCTTTGATGCCACTGATTGAATCGTGTGAAAAGTTGCTAGAGAGCGTTCTTTAATACGATAAAAGCCAACCTTGCCTGCAAGTACATATGTACACTATAGTTTTTGTTTTTGAATCTGATTGTAACGTTCTAAGTTATACAAATTTTAGGTTTGAAATTTACAGTTTTTTGAAGATATTTTTCACAATTGACCATGGAAACTAAATATGGTTAAAAACTAAATTTAGATGCCTTATCATAATGCCAATCACACGCGCGGAACTTTTCACAAATATATTGATAATTTTGTGGAGTCAATTTTTTCGCCATATCCCTAGAATACGGGTTTCGAACGAAGCATGGTAAAATGACGCTTAGAATCAAAATTAGACACAATACTCAATACAATCATTTCTGAGTGATTAATAGATTGCAACATAATTGTTTGACTAAGGAATGTATCGATAAGTAGTAAGCAACATTCAAACAGTTATTATTCTGAAATGGCTTAATTTTTTGCAGCGTGTTTTGCGGTGACATGTTTGTTTACATGTCAATAACAGCTGCGCAATCGATTGGTTTCGGTACGGTTTATCGTTTCAATGATGAGTCGAATTGATCCGGAAACGTGAAAGAAAATTCTGCACACTTGGTGCTCAGAAAGTGGTGTCACGTACAACGAAATTGCAAAACGGGTGAAAGTGCACCACATCAGTGTCAAAAATATTATCGAGAAGTTCGGCAAGACTCTTTCCATGAAGGATTTGCCCCGATCCGGTAGGAAAACGGGTCCCAGCCAGCCTGGCCGGGACATAAAAGTGGTTGAGTACATCAGGAAAAACCCATCGGCGTCGACGTGAGATTTGGCCAAGCAGTTCAACACCAGCATCGGGATGATTCAATGGATCAAAGTTCGGAACTCCCTGAAAACGTACAAGAAACAGAAGGTGCCGAAAAAGTTCCTGGTACAGCAAGTTCAGGCCAAAACAAGAGCGCGAAAACTGTATAACCGGATTCTACAGGATTAAGACGGATTCATCCTGATCGACGACGAAACCTACGCCAAGGAAGACTCTCGAGCGCTGCTCGGACTGCAATATTATACGAAATCGGTGTACCAGGACCTGGACAACGCTGACCACGATGGCGATGGAAAAGTTTGGGCAGAAGGTGTTGGTCTGGCAAGCAATTTGTACCTATGGTTTGCGGTCATCGATTTTCTTCACGAAGGGCACAATTAACGCCAAGGTGTACGAGGAAGAATGTTTGAAGAAGAAAATACTGCCACTGTACAGAAAGCATAAGACTCCTGCTCTCTTCTGGCCGGATTTGGCTTCAGCCCACTACGCCAACTCCGTTCTACAGTGGTTGTCAAAAAATAATGTACAATTCGTGGAAAAGGACATCAACCTACCGAACTGCCCGGATCTTCGGCCAATTGAAAGGTATTGGGCAATTGTCAAGCGGCACTTTCGGAAGGAAGGTACAGTGTCCCAAAACATGCAGGAGTTCAAAAAAAAAAACTGAACAGCTCCTACCACAAAAGTCACAAAAGTAACTGTGCAAAATTTAATGAAGAATGTCAAGTCCAAAGTGCGAGCGTTTCACAGAAACTAGGATTTTCTTCAATATAATCAGTGAAATGCATAAAAATGTAATTTTTCTACAATATATCGAAAACTGATGTCAAAATATGTTTTTTTCGTTTTTTTATTCATTAATCAATGTTGCTAACTACTTTTCGATACACTCCTTATGACGTGTTGAACAAGGAAATTTGGCATTATCTTCGTATTTGAGGTGGTAATAATCTACATTTTGATAGCAAAATCGATTGTAACGGTCTTCACCTTTGACAACCGAAAAAAAACGAAATATTCATATCACAATTTTTGGGAGACAAACGAATATTGAAGCAGAAAACATGTGGATAAATAAAAAAGGTATAATCTAACCGCTTGGTGGATGAGTCACGTTTTTGGTTTTCAATTGAGAGATAAGATGAACATGAATAAGACAACATGTATAGTTCGGTTGCATTTATCATTTGATAATTTTAGTTGAACTTATGTATACTGCCGTTTAAAACTTCAATAACCATCTTAGAAAATTCAAATAAAAATGTTCAAAATAAAACTTACTTTCAATTTACATTGTAACGTTCTAAGTTATACAAATTTTAGGTTTGAAATTTACAGTTTTTTGAAGATATTTTTCACAATTGACCATGGAAACTAAATATGGTTAAAAACTAAATTTAGATGCCTTATCATAATGCCAATCACACGCGCGGAACTTTTCACAAATATATTGATAATTTTGTGGAGTCAATTTTTTCGCCATATCCCTAGAATACGGGTTTCGAACGAAGCATGGTAAAATGACGCTTAGAATCAAAATTAGACACAATACTCAATACAATCATTTCTGAGTGATTAATAGATTGCAACATAATTGTTTGACTAAGGAATGTATCGATAAGTAGTAAGCAACATTCAAACAGTTATTATTCTGAAATGGCTTAATTTTTTGCAGCGTGTTTTGCGGTGACATGTTTGTTTACATGTCAATAACAGCTGCGCAATCGATTGGTTTCGGTACGGTTTATCGTTTCAATGATGAGTCGAATTGATCCGGAAACGTGAAAGAAAATTCTGCACACTTGGTGCTCAGAAAGTGGTGTCACGTACAACGAAATTGCAAAACGGGTGAAAGTGCACCACATCAGTGTCAAAAATATTATCGAGAAGTTCGGCAAGACTCTTTCCATGAAGGATTTGCCCCGATCCGGTAGGAAAACGGGTCCCAGCCAGCCTGGCCGGGACATAAAAGTGGTTGAGTACATCAGGAAAAACCCATCGGCGTCGACGTGAGATTTGGCCAAGCAGTTCAACACCAGCATCGGGATGATTCAATGGATCAAAGTTCGGAACTCCCTGAAAACGTACAAGAAACAGAAGGTGCCGAAAAAGTTCCTGGTACAGCAAGTTCAGGCCAAAACAAGAGCGCGAAAACTGTATAACCGGATTCTACAGGATTAAGACGGATTCATCCTGATCGACGACGAAACCTACGCCAAGGAAGACTCTCGAGCGCTGCTCGGACTGCAATATTATACGAAATCGGTGTACCAGGACCTGGACAACGCTGACCACGATGGCGATGGAAAAGTTTGGGCAGAAGGTGTTGGTCTGGCAAGCAATTTGTACCTATGGTTTGCGGTCATCGATTTTCTTCACGAAGGGCACAATTAACGCCAAGGTGTACGAGGAAGAATGTTTGAAGAAGAAAATACTGCCACTGTACAGAAAGCATAAGACTCCTGCTCTCTTCTGGTCGGATTTGGCTTCAGCCCACTACGCCAACTCCGTTCTACAGTGGTTGTCAAAAAATAATGTACAATTCGTGGAAAAGGACATCAACCTACCGAACTGCCCGGATCTTCGGCCAATTGAAAGGTATTGGGCAATTGTCAAGCGGCACTTTCGGAAGGAAGGTACAGTGTCCCAAAACATGCAGGAGTTCAAAAAAAAAAACTGAACAGCTCCTACCACAAAAGTCACAAAAGTAACTGTGCAAAATTTAATGAAGAATGTCAAGTCCAAAGTGCGAGCGTTTCACAGAAACTAGGATTTTCTTCAATATAATCAGTGAAATGCATAAAAATGTAATTTTTCTACAATATATCGAAAACTGATGTCAAAATATGTTTTTTTCGTTTTTTTATTCATTAATCAATGTTGCTAACTACTTTTCGATACACTCCTTATGACGTGTTGAACAAGGAAATTTGGCATTATCTTCGTATTTGAGGTGGTAATAATCTACATTTTGATAGCAAAATCGATTGTAACGGTCTTCACCTTTGACAACCGAAAAAAAACGAAATATTCATATCACAATTTTTGGGAGACAAACGAATATTGAAGCAGAAAACATGTGGATAAATAAAAAAGGTATAATCTAACCGCTTGGTGGATGAGTCACGTTTTTGGTTTTCAATTGAGAGATAAGATGAACATGAATAAGACAACATGTATAGTTCGGTTGCATTTATCATTTGATAATTTTAGTTGAACTTATGTATACTGCCGTTTAAAACTTCAATAACCATCTTAGAAAATTCAAATAAAAATGTTCAAAATAAAACTTACTTTCAATTTACATAGGAATCTAAATCATTAAAGAAAAGTGGTATACTGCGCTTAAAAACATGTATAAAGCTTGAAATTTGTGCAAATTGGGAAGCTCTTCATCACAACATAACAAAAAAACAGCCGGAAATGTATGCTATCAATGTTAACGAGTCGGAATTTTTTATGATATAAATATGCTCCGAAAGCAGTCGGAGTACCAAATCTACCATTTTAACTGGAGTTATATTACCAACTATATTGACAAAAAAAAAACACTCGCATATACACCCGGTCATATTAGTGGTCATAATTTGTCTGTTCGCTCCCACTCAGTGCATCTTGTTGGTCAAATGGGTTGCAATAAAATTTATTTCTATAAGCTGTTATTTATGTTCACTGTTTGAAGGCACTCTCGACTGACTTTCGCATATAGACTGGCTGCCCAAGTCGGTTTTTGCGCGCGATGGGGAGTCATTAGCAGCTCAAGATACGGTAGATGTTATTGTTATTATTTTTTAATTGGCGAATCTGGTAAATATGATAAACATAGCAGACGGACTAATGGAGCACGTCATAGGCTGTAACAGGCAACCATTAATGTGTTAACCCCAAAAACATTGTCGGTGGTGAGAAGTGTTTGTTGAGATAATCGTGCTGATTTAGCGGTCTGGCACTGTATGAAGCGGCAGTCGGGTGGCCAGATTTTGGCTCTAATTATAAACATTGTTCGTAAATATATGTAATTGTTTTGTTGATGGAAACAAGCGTTAAATCAAGTTCATGCAAGTCTTTTACTTTTATAGACAACAGATTGCATATTACATAGAGTGTGCATCGAATTTAATGCTACAAGATAGTTTGCCGGGAAAAAATGGTCCTTAATATTGTGATAACCTGCGGAGTATTCCCTTTTATGGCGATTGCAAATCGTAAATTTCGACAAAATTATTTTACGCATCGCTAATTGGTGTTGTTTTGTTTGTAAATATCGATTATGGAGGTTTTAACCTAATGACCATTCACCTGTTGAACCTGAAAAACTTTCATTACCTCCTTGAGCTTAGGTAGACTGTAAGAAAGGCAGCATCATGCCTGTTTCGGGATATTTTATATGCGTCGGCGACAGTTTGATTTACAAAGTAAGCATGTTTTATATCTGTTTTCGAACTAAATTTTAAAATGGCAGCAAGTTCTCAAGAATTCTTAAATTCAATTATGAACACTTATTCACTTTGAAAAATTTTAAGAATTTGTTGCAATTATAAAATCAGAAATTCAGTGCCTTATTATGAACGAATCTCATTAGTCATTTTATGAATCTATTGTGATCATCAATTCGACCAAATGATACCAACCTTCAGATGGCATGTGTCACGTCAATCGAATCAAAAACAGAAGAACTACCGACATATAAGTTACATTACTTTCACATTTGATTAAAAAAATGAATTCTGTGTATTGATATACCATTGTTTTTTTTTAGTGGAAAAATGCAGTGCTAAGTCGGCAATAGCTTGAAAATCCGGACTCTACTCCATCAAAAACAGCGGTTTGGCGGTGGTATTCTGATTTTAACCGAGATCTTGCTGATAAAAGTTATGTGGAACGCTCAGGTAGACCAAAATACCTAAATATGCAAAAATCTAAGAATGAAAAGGCCTTTTCCAAGTGGGGGTCGCATTCGCTCATAATCGAACAAAAGAAACAAAGCATTAACGATGCCGTGGACTCTTTGGTACTGTTTAGTTGCAATAAATAAGGTTTCTTGTGTCGGCATTTGACAGTAGGCCTAACATGGATACTCCGCATTACTCCGCAGCCACGAGAAAGCCGTCCAAAAACGCAATACGCTGCAGGAAAAGTCATTACGTCGGTTTTGGGATGCTCGAGGTACACAGATAAAAATATTTTGTGAATTTACATTTATTTTCATACACATATTTGGTGCAGGTATTTGAATGGAAAGTTACATTACAAAACTAAGCGATTGGTCAATATACAGCCTTATTTAATGAAAAAGTGAATGCATTTCAATGTAATTTTACATCAATCATGATTTTAAATCAGATAGTCGTTTCAACTGATGACTGTTTAATACAACTGTTGGTTCACATGTCGTGTAAGTTTAATCTTTTCTTTCTGTGTATAATTTACATCGAATATCTTGGAAAAGAGAAGAACTATCAATAGTTATTATTACATTGGAAGAGTTGAAAGAGTGAAATCGAAAAAAAAGCGATCTGATATGAAGAAATCCATGCCACAAATCAATTGAAACAATGGTCAAATTTAACAAATTGGGCCTCTCCACATACCATATTCTCCAGATATACAGCTCAGAGACTACTGGGGAAACCCGATGAACGACTATAATTAGGTTAAAACCGGATATAAATAAACGATAAAAAAGATTACTGGCTCTCAAAAATATGGTTAATAGAAAAAGATTTAGCTCGAATAAATAAGTTATAGCTTCAACTGGAGTTCATTTTGAGCCCAAGGATAAATCATTGTGCAAACATGACATCTAAAAGTTAGAAAAGCGCAGTAACGATTGCATTGCAATTCAAGGTTGAACTTTGCGAAACAAATATTGTTTTCCTAATTAATCTCAGAACTTTTCGAACGATGTGTTAAGTACCTGTGGAACACAAAAAATGATTATTAAACATTTGAAACTAAAGTTAAGTGGCTTTGACAATGGTTAACCGTCAACAGTTCGAATAATCACATAGAGCATATGCAGTTTTGTCGAAGGGAACCATGTGCCGATTATTATAAACTCAGATTCCAGATCTGACTCTCGGTTCTGGTATTATAGGATGATGAGTGATAAAAATTTCAAACCTTTGATGCTAAAAACGTAGATTCTTTCAAACTGTTCCAATAATGTCTTGTTAGTTGAAGTCCATACAAACTTTGAAACTTGGCTGTACCTGTTTTGGGCTTTAGTTCAGGAGATATCGAAAGCAACGGTCAAATATCTAGTAGAGAACGTATAACAATTTATCATACTAACGATTATGAGAAAGCAATCATTACACCACTAAAGGAATAGGAACAGGTGCATTTTCATCAATTGATCTGAAAATGGAAAGGTGATGTCCGAGCTCTGCACACGAGCTGCTCTACACCTGCTGTGTGTGCCTATTAAGCTGGTGTGCTGTGCTTTTTCAAACCAGACTCACGAGCATGTGCTACTTGTGTAGTCCACCTATAGACAAGAGACAAGACAAGAGCGGACACTGTGTGCTTCAAAATTATATTATATTATTGAATAAAAAAGAGCGGACACTCAAGTCAGCACATGAACCAGCACATGAGCTAGCACATGAGCCAGCACATTAGTCAGGTCACGAGCTAGCCCCCCATTCCAGCTCATGAGCCAGCAGATGAGCCAGCACACCAGTTGAATCACGAGCTGGTTCTACGAAGCACACGACTCTCGATCTATTAGTAACACGGCACACGAGCGTGTGCTTCAGACTTCATGTGCGTGTTTATGAAAAAGCACAGCACACGGACTGTATAAGATCTGACTCGTGTGCTGGGCCATCAATGGTCTTTATGAATATAAATCAGTCAAGTTAATTATATTTTTGCATGTAAAGCAAATCCTCAGTGTTTGACCTTTCATTTCAAGAGAGTTCGTAGCCTGCTGAACGACCTCGATCATCGAGCGCTGGATGATTTTGATCAGAGGTTATATTATACATTCCAGTCGGATCGACTTGTCCTTACAAGTGCTCGTACAAAAAGTCTTTCGTTTCGAGATCAATTATGTGGACCCAGCTCTTCTCGTCACCGAAATAAACCAACTAACGGTACTTTTCCGGATATTTAAAATTCTGAAAGAATGCATCGAAAGAGTATTTAGCCATGATACAAACAAGGATATAAGAAACACTAAACATACTCGTTATTTAAATGTTCAAAACAGAAATTAAAAGTGATTTTGACAATATTTGTGTTGTCCTACGTCATAGGTTCGAAAGGACCAAAGGACAATCAACATACTACTGTGGGCAAAAAGTAAGACTATTTCGCGCGGAAAATTCGTCGAAATATTTTTTTGTAGGTTTATGTGACTGTCCGTGACATTTGTACCAAGTGTCACGTCAAAATATTCATTAGTGTTGGGCCGACAACTCTTGGTTTTTCAGTTCGCTTTCACATCCCATCTAAGTCAGTCGATAAAACAAAACCGCTTACGTTCGGGACAGAAGAAATCAAGTACAATATTGTGTAGTGAACAATAGAACGACCTCGAAATGAGTGAACCAAACGAACAAAAGCTACCGCCGACACAAAAGAATACAATTGTTGTTGACTTCAGGCAGTGCAAAATTCGACCTTCGATACGAGAACTCGAAGGTTTGCTTAAGGAGCAAATGCATCTTGACATTAAACGTGTGCATTTACTTCAATGCAATAAGACAAAAAATGTTGTTTACATCCAGTTTTATAAAGAGTTGGATGCAATTCAATTCGCAAAAGACAATAATAATGTGCATTATGTGGAGCACGAGAACATAAAGTACAACATTCCAGTATATATGGAAGATAGTGCTATAGAAGTGCGTGTGCATGATTTTCCCTCAAGCGCCACCGATTCATATATTCGCAAAACTATGTCCCAATACGGAGAGATTCTCTCAATCGAAAAAGAAAAGTGGAAGAATTTTTTCCCCGGTATTCTAATTGGCGTACGTTTATTACGCATACACTTGAAAAGGCCTATACCTTCTTATGTGATTTTCGGTCAAGATACAAGAATTCCGTGCAAATCACTTGTTACCTATGACAATCAGATGGCCACATGTCAATATTGCCAAAATGCTGTTCACTACGGTAAGCCATGTGATAAACTGGACAAGGAGACAACTACACCAAAGGACAACGGTGCTTCCTTCACACCAACCCCAAACAACCCCAGTACACCTGTGACAGCCACCAACAACAATGAACCCCTTCAACGAATCCATCATCATCCCCTATAGAATAAAGTACACCAGCTGCAGTTAACAACTTACCCTCCAACCAACCAGCAATTGCAACCAATGTACAACAAGGTGCATCTACAGCAACTAGCAACGAAAAGAAGACAGGAATCGACAACAATACCATCGATGCGGCAATGGATGACGAGACGAACCACGAACGAAGTGCCCCTCAATCCTCGCAGGAGGGAAATGGAAGCTCCTCTACCCCGAGAAAAAGGGTGACAACGAGATTCAACTCAAAAAAAAAAACTATTTAAAGAATCGGCGCAATCGGCCACGTAAAGCTTGTACGCAAAAAGGCCTGAATAATAATAAAAACTCTTGGTTTTTGCACCACGACAATGCACCGTCGCCTACTGCATTGTTTATTAATATTTTTTCGCCAAAAATTTAACCAATACCGTTCCGCAACTACCATATTTGTCTGATTTAACTCCGTGTGACTTCTGGCTATTCAGCAAACCCTATCGACCGCTCCGGAGAAACCGTTTTGAGTCAATTGAAGACATCAAACGTGAATTGAAGGCTATTCCGGAAATTGACTTTAATAACTGTTCCGAGGGTTGGAAAAAATTTGTCACAAGTGTCTTGGGGCCGGGAAGCATTACTTTGAAGGAGACGAAATAAATAAAATGCAGAAAAAGCCTCAAAGTCGTAAATAAAATCTAGCATATTTGTACTATGGAATTCATTCCAAAAAAATTAATGTTGATCGTGAAGCAGGGCTTAAAACTTACTTGAATTTTGAATCATTTCGAAACATATTTAACGCAGGCTTAGCCTGATTCTTCATTTTACTTTATAAAACTTGTCAAGGATTGTCCACTTTTCTGGAATATGATCTAATAATGGTTTTCAGTAGGCTTTTGTGGAGTTTTCAATTTCAATGTGAGATTTATGATGCAATATTCAAGACTGCTACAAGTATTTACTAAAATTCAAAATCTTACTTGGGATAACCTTACATAGAATTGAAAAAATATGTGCTCGTTTTTATGATGGTGGGGCGAACATATTTGATAATTTGTTTTAGTATTGTTGAGTCGTTGAGCCGTTTTGGGGTTAGTATTAAATTTGATCAGTATCTAAAGAGGAAAACAGATTTAAATAAATGACAAGCGATTGCAACTATGCAATGAAAACCGGGAAAATGTTACCACAGAGACGGGACTCGAAGTCGATTGGAAGTTTGATTTTTCCCTCAACATACGCGGTTTTCTAATTCGGTTTTTCACGCGGATTTTTGAAGTTACGCGGATTTTTGAAATTACGCGGTTTTTCGAAGTTGAACGGTTTTCTTGTATTGCATTAGAAATGCAGGAAATATCGAGACCTGGTGTTATCCCGAATTTTTTTTAAGTCAACTCCTGACACTTTCGATTTTTTTCGAAATAATACTTTTTTTAGTTTACACAGATCTCGTAATCTCTTTTCATGCATTTCGAAGACATTTGGAATCAACAATTATTTTTTAATTATGCGTTTTTTTCTACACGGATTTCCGAAGTTACGCGGTCTCAAATTCTCTAAGTTCAAAAATCCCATTTTTTTGAGATTACACCAAATCTGGACGCATTTCTAAGATATAAGGCATCAAAAAAATTCTTTAGTTTTGCGAAATTTTTTTACACGGATTTCCGAAGTTACGCGTTTTTTTTTTGCGCAGATTTTTTTTACACGGTAGGTATCCCCCGCGTAAAAAGAGTCCTCAGTGAAGTCCTCAGAAAGTGAAAAGATAGACTTGTGACGCGGTGTATGTTTGTTTTCTGTTGAAGAATGTTGACACTAAGAATCCCTCCAAGTCAGGACTCGACCTTACGACTATCATGCTTCTTACAAGCCAGTATAAAACCGGCACACTACACATTGAACCCCCAATCCGACATTTACATGCACTTACCCCATATCGACTTGTTAAAACAACCCAAATCAACAAAAATCCGAGATCTTGAAATATTCTTCTCTCAATATCTCGAGAATCTTTACTTCTGAAAGAAAAGAGAAATATAAACTGCTTTTGATCTTTAAAATCATATTATAAAGTTCAAATGACTGTTTCTCATCAGCATCTTGAAGATTTTCTTATATATCAACTATCAACAGATTCAACTCCCTATTTTTTAACTCTAGAGATTTGAGTTATGTAATTCCATTTTAGTGCAAACAAGAGTAGTACATGGGTCTCTACAAATTTCAAGCATATTGCATCTGAATTAAATGCAATTCCGATTATTATTTTTTTAAGCAAATCGTGAACCGTTAAAGTTACGAGTAGTAAAAAATTTTATATGATGAAATAGTGAATAATATCTTCCCACTTCTTTCGATTTTCTACGAAGTAACAGGCAGTGATAGAAACAATAAAAATTTAATTACACAATCTGATGAATATTCATGAAATTTTGTTGGAATTTCAAATCGGCACCAATACAGTCTCCGAAATCTCTGCCAAAGCACTTACATAAGGATATCTGACAGAAATAGGAATCCAGTCGCTAGCTGGCAAACGGCTAGCATTCGCTGCTGCCCCGTGCATAGTCTCATTACATCCAGGGTGCGGGATTTAACTGAACGAAACCGGATGGAAGGTCATGGAAGCCGCACTCTGCTGACCATCGCCGGAACAAACTTCACGTCACTGCTGTGTCCTTGGGCATATAGGCAGCAGGGATAGTTGTAGGACAAAACAAAATCTAATGAAAATTCGCCACAGGACAGCGCACTCCAAGTGAGCGGAAATTATAATTAGTTGGGAAATGCTCGGGCAGTGTCTTTCAACCAGAGCTGTATGTTGCTGTCATGAAGAAAAATCTCTCGTACTTACTGAGAGTTCAAAGGCCCCTACCGAAGAGAAACAATTTCGTACATTTCGTCAGTTGAAATAAAAGGTAGAATATGTATTAGCGGTGAATGAACTCAGAAATAAAAACCAGTCATGTGAAGACTCTTATAACGATAACCATATTCCTAAACGTAAAACTACTCGATGTAAAAATCATAAAATTGAGTTAGTGATTTTGATTCAGAGCCCCAGGTATGGAATTATTTATACCTAAAATATTATTGATGTGATTTCTAAGAATTGAAAAACTCACAAAAGTCATAGAGTTTTGATAGGGAAATATTAAATTTAATTGAAATGCATCATTGAAATATTTAAGTAAAGTGTTTTTTCTACCCAGTGAATCACAGAAGTACTTCTAACCACTCGTTTAACGAAATCGCAGGTACTTTTGCATTTCATGCTGCTGTGGTTTAAACATAAAACGCTTAGTTGGTTCGAGATGTTGTAATAGGATTTTCCTATCACAAAGCAAAAATCTACGTGTGTACAGGTTTATTGTAAAATACTGTGCCACATTGCGAGAAATGCATTCCTGTGGGTCAAAGGATTATTTTTCAATTTGTTTCTCTCCGGCCCGGTTCCGGTCGGATCCAGTGACGTTGGTATATCATTACTGGTCAACTAATGGGTAAAGGCAAAAGGATTTTGAAGTGGTTCCCCGATCGTCACGATCGCTGCTGGTGTACTTGGTTCTGTGGGTTCCACACAATGCGAGCTACAGTAAGGAAAAGTAGATGGATCTGGGTCAACGGCATTACAACCAGCATGCCCTCGGTTTTGCTTCTCATCAGTAAAAATATCTTCGGAATGCTATATCAGCATTGCTTTGCGCAAACAAATTCAACGTCAGCTTTTCCATCCGCCAACAAGTGAAAACTTCCTGAGGACGTTATGCGAAAAGCTTTTAGTATTACTGATGGCTGCTTATTGAAAGCTTTTTCTTCAAATATTGGACCAAGAGTTCATCCCCCTGCCCGGATTTCCTTTCTCGATGATTCATTATTCAACTTGGCACTGCGTTGTCAGCGAATGACGAAGTGGGTCGTGTTTACATTTGTTGGACTGAAAGATGTACTGTGTGCGCAATCCGATCTCATCGCATCCAACACTAAACTACAAATTGTATGTGCAAATGACAATTGAGTGTTGCAAAATTCAAGCAATGGATTTTGGAACTGTTTGGATCGTTTCGGATGCATTTCAAATCAATGTTAATGCTGACTATACCAAATTACCTACTTCTGGTGGATACGGAATCACTTGTCAACCAAACGTCAGTAACATGAATAAATGGAACTTTTAAAAGTTTTTATTCACAAAGTATCCGTTTTGTGCAAAAAGCACATATTTGTTTCCATTTTCTTCTTGTTTCGCCTTCGGCTCATTAATGCAGTAGCAGTTGAAAAATAAAGATGTATAAGTTGGTTCAAGCGAAATGTAGGTTCAAAGATGTTATACAATATTTTATATGAAAACAATAACCTTAATAAAGAATATCAGTTTCTTCGTCCAGTCTAGTAACAATCAACAAATAGTTCGATGTATTACCATTACTACAGTTATTGTTATGAAATCATCCTAGTTTTAAGTAATTCGTTGAATATAATTAGAAAATGTCCTAGGCATCTTAGAGCTCAAGCAATGTGCCTAAAAGTATAAGGTAGTGGAAAAAAATTAAGGAAAAATATCTCATCGAAAGATTTTTTCTTTAAACCCATTGTTTCTGCAAGATTTAACCAAATATCTGTCACTATGAATAGTGAACGAAATATCTTTCAAGGGAAAATATTATATATGCACATCCTTAGAAAAACTAGCTAAATTTCAATAGTTATTTATAGTTTTGCTTCGAAGGTGTAAATATTTCGATTAACTGATTATGATTATGCTGAAGCATGCTTTTGTGAACTACTCGAATCAATCTGAATTAATTGGTGTCAATAGTATACCCAAATTAGTGTATTATTCAATAAAAAGAATTTGTTGAGGCTTTTTCGAAGAAAGAGAAAGGTATTATCATACCACTAGGTGGATTAAGAAGAGTTTTCATGTTTATTTTCAGTTTTCATCGAGTAAACCAAAAACAAAAACGTATATGTTTCTCAATATCAGTTAATCGAAATATTTACACCTTCGAAGCAAAACTATAAATAACTATTGAAATTTAGCTAGTAAGATTTCAGATTTCAATCTAAATAAGGACCACCCTAGTAAGTTTTTTCATCAAAATGTGCGCTATTTGATTGCAAATAACTTTTGTGAAGACACCAACTACAAAAAACTAAAAAAACTAATATTTAATATTGAAATATTTTAGTCACGCTAATTTCCCTTTTTGGACCACTGTGAAATGTTCATTGAATAGAAATAGGAAAGTTTGTTCGGACCTAATCTAACAAACTCTACAAATCCTGTATACTCTGTAGTTCCGAGTATCCACAACAAATTTAGGAATTTCTAAATTTAATGAAACTATAAGACTTTTGAACCTAGTTAAACCTAGACTAACTATCTCATTCTCTATTTCGATTAAATCAATTAAACTAAATCTAAAAAATGAAGCGAACCTTCGTTTCTGTTCTTTCTTATTATTATTATTATTATTATTATTATTATTATTATTATTATTATTATTATTATTATTATTATTATTATTATTATTATTATTATTATTATTATTATTATTATTATTATTATTATTATTATTATTATTATTATTATTATTATTATTATTATTATTATTATTATTATTATTATTATTATTATTACTATTATTATTATTACTATTATCGTTATTATTATTGACTTCACTACACAACTGGAATGGTATTACTGCACTACCGGCTGTGCAAATTGCATATTTTTCAGTTAAATTTGAATTCAATGACATTCGTTTATTCTTTCGGTCGCTCTTATCATAGGATAGCTAAAACTTTTATCAACCGCTGCACCGTCTTTTATCAATATCACACACCAGTAGCAGACATCCGTAACCGTTTCGATTTCTTTATAGCGTGTACGAAATAGAACAAAGCACGCATCGTTCGTTTTGTGTTTTCTTCTTCTTTCGGTGTTGTACATATTGTCATTCTATATGGCGGTTTGAAAACTTTGACACTCATCGCCCTGTAACTGCGGAACCGGAAGTTGAATCCGGATGAAATTTCACAGTAGCTTTAAAAATAATATGAGGTTTAGTTTAAATTAAGTTTTGTGAAAATCAGTGCAAGCATCCCAGAGAAATCGAAGTGAGTTCTATTTTTGGAGTTTTTCTTCACCACTTTCGGTGCTGCCGGAACAGGAAAAGGGGGGACCAGTAGTGCCGAATTATATTTTTATGCCTGCAATCGTTCGTGAAAAAATACTAATGAGATTGGCAATTTCCCACCTATCACGCTTTAGTTCCGAAACCGGATGTCGGATCCGGATAAAATGTTCTAAAAATTATTAAAAAACTTTAAGACCTTAGTAAAGTTTACGTTTCGTCTTCGACTCATCAGTGCGTCAGCAGATTGTGTTGAACTGCTGACGCAAACCCCCGGATCAACATAACCCGCTGAGCAGGCTATGGCACCATTAGACCTTTCACTTGAATCTAAGTTTGTGAAAATCGGTTCAGCCATCTCCGAGAAAAGTGAGTTACATACATACACATATGTGATGTGATGTGATGTGAAGTGAAGCCACCATCAGTTCAAGGACTTGCCAGTGGATGAGGGTAGACTTACAGTAGCCCCGATATGACTCATCCATTCACTTTCTTACTATAGCTGTTACCGAAAAGCGAACAAAAAGGGTTGGGCGAATATGTAAGTAGAGTCACTTACTCGTATTCCGCGGGAATAAAAGATGCTCTTCCAACCATAATATCCAGTGCATGGATGAAGCATATCGCTATACATGCTTGAACCCGCCTGATGGTTTGTTTGAGAAGGGCGCGTCAGACTCATTTCAAACCTTCAGAAGGAAACAAGTTTCCTTCAAGTGACTTGGGCTGGCTATCCACAATCCCTCGTCTAGTCATCAATTCGTCCGATGCCCTGATGCTCCCTCCCCTTTACGTCCCCGTGATAAATGTTTTATATTTATAAATACAATGAAACATAGTGTAATGAAATTAATATAACATAAAATGATATAGTAGATTACAATATAATATAATATATTATAAAACAATATATAAAATAACAGTTAATGTAGAGTGTCAGTTACGCTCTTCTATCTTCGCAATACTGCAGGAAGTAGAATATTTCTCTTCTAATAACAATAATAATATCCACATCTATAAAAATAATATAGGTTATTATTATTGACCACAAATTAATAATAATAAAAATAAATATAATAATGAAAATAATAAAAAAAAACAATATAATATAGTACAATGAATTATATAATAAACAATATAATGAATAAAATGATATGTTGCGATATGCTATGATATTATATTTCTTGAATTTATATGTCATTTCTCATCCTCTCATTCTGCCATCAACGCATTCCATCGACCAATTGTCACTACAGACACACGTGTAAGCATGAAACAGGAACCAGTGAGGACCAAGCTCACCTTGTGACAACCTTGATATTTAGTTAAAAGTTACTTTAAAAATGATAACTTATAGGGAAAACGAATTTATATTTTGCGCAGAGGTACATAGTACTACTCATAATAAACCCTATAATATAATATAATACAACATAATGCAATACAACATAACATAATATAATAGAATACAATATAATATATGAAATAATATGCTATGATACAATATAACAGTTAATGTCGCAGTGAGTTACGCTCTTCTTCTTCTAATAATAATAATAATAATAATAATAATAATAATAATAATAATAATAATAATAATAATAATAATAATACATGATGTAATAAACAACAGAATTATATGTTGTAATATACTATGATAAATACTGCACTTTAGGATGGGCTCCAACCTACAAGCCATTTCGCACCCTCTCATTCTGCTACTAACGCAGAAGGCGATAGCACCCAGTCGACGCCGTACTATTGACCAAATGTCATCATAGACGCTCGGGGAGGCATAAGATAGGGACTTGTGAGGACTTAGTTATCTCACCATTTGACGACCGTGAGTTACATACATACACATATACACACATACATTTGCTAAGTTCGTCGAGCTGAGTCGAATGGTATATGCCATTCGGCCCTCCGGGCCTTGGTTAAAAAGTCGGTTTTCACAGTGATTGCACAGCTTTTCTATATGAACAAGGCAAAACCCTTTTCAATCCAATTAGTGTAATTTTCATAGATCTTGAGAAACTACCATAGGAAAGGGAGGTCTTGAGATGACACTAAATCTCGACGTTTCGACTTTTGGAGACACTCATTTGATTTTCGAATTTGATGAATGGCCCAATAGTAGCTTTCAAACGAGTCTAAGCTTAGGACATTTATACGATTATACCTTCGGAACAAAAAATGTTTGTCATATGCATTCTGAATTTATGATATAACCCAATAGTAGCATTCAAAAACACTGCGATTTGTCGGTTACGTCACTTATACCATTTAATTGCCGGAACCGAAAGCTTGAAAGCCATTCGAACGTTTAAACTTGTTCAAAAAACCAATAGCAGCTTTCAAACATGATTAAGCTAGTAGGTATCGAAAGTTGTACACAAACAGCCATTTCCAGATCCCATCGAACTGAGGCGAATGACATTTAATACTAAGAGTCTTCGGGGCTCCGACCAAAAGACGATTTTTGATGTAGTACTACGTCTTTCTTTACTATGCTCTCCTGGGTGCATTTACAAAATCTCACGACACTAAAGTTTAACGAAATTACTTCAGATTTGTTTTCCTAATAACTTTTCCCTGTTTGAGTATTTCCTCTAATTTTTTCACGAAACAAATGGAAAAAAACCTGTTTTAATCCACCTAGTGGTGTAATGATGCCTTTCTCATATCAATCATACCATCGTATATTATACTGTGGTATTCTTCAAAATAATTTTCTTCGATTCCTAAAAAGAATAACCGAAATCGGTTTGTTTGATCGTCTACTGATAAAAACTATGAATTAGAGCAGATTTGAGGTCGATTTAGACAACTTTTTACGGTTTTTCGCCCTTTTCATGGATGGTATACAATTTTTAACACACTTCACCTTATATTTCCGGATCCGGAAGTCGGATCCAGAATTCAGGAATTACATACGGAACCACAGGACCTTTCATTTGAGCCTAAGTATATGAAAATAGGTCGCGCCATCTAAGAGAAAAGCTATAAAACATATTTTAATTTTTTTTGCTCATTTTACCCCATAACTCCGCAACCGGAAGTCAGATCCAAACAATATTCAGGAATTTTGTATGGAACTACAAGACCTTTCATTTGAACCCAAGTTTGTGAAAATCGGTTCAGCCATCTCTGAGAAAGTTAGTGCACTTAGTTTCACATTTTTTTGCACATTTTACCCCATAATTCCGGAACCGGAAGTCGGATTCAAATAATATTCGGGAATTTTGTATGGGACCACAAGACCTTTCATTTGAATCTAAGTTTGTGAAAATCGGTTCAGCCATCTACGAGAAAAGTTAGTGCAAAAAAACGTTACATACACACATGCGCACATACACACACATACACACAGACATTTTGCGTACTCGACGAACTGAGTCGAATGTTATATGACACTCGGCCCTCCGGGCCTTGGTTCAAAAGTCGATTTTCACAGTGATTGCATAACCACTCGGCATTATTCAACTGGTGCTTCAGTCAATGGCGAATATGAGGTCCGTTCCTCGAGCCTAAACGCAGAAAAAACAGCAACTAGTTCCTATCGCTTCAAACAAAAGTGATTGCGTCATCCAGCTTCCGGTCGTATGCATTGGAGAAAAAGAAAACTAACAGTGGAAAATGATGGTGAACATTATACAAAATCCGCCTTTCTAATGGCTCTAAATGATTTCTAAGGAACTATTAAGATTGCTTCTTTGCAAATCGAAGGTAAAAATTATCAGTTTAGTGCAAATCTTAAATATAATTTGATTAGCTTTATGCACTTTTCGCTGTGCGAAAATTGCACCAAACGAATGTCAACTATCATTTTGCTGCATCGCGTTCGAGGAAAATGTTCCGAACAGTGTTTAATATCTTCGAGAGTTCTACAATTTAGTTCTTCTGAATGCCAGAAATGAATCCCGTACGGCATTTTGATAGTTTCTATCATTGAAATATTGAGATAAATAAAATATTGAAATTTATGAGCGATTGCGTCAGCAGCTGGTAGTTCGCATTCGGGAAAAATATACCGAAATGTGAGCGACGCAGAACAATTAATTAATTGTCCATTCTAAGGGTTTCTCAAAAGACTATTAGAATGATTCTTATTTGAAATATGCAAATCGGAAGTAAAAATTATTCGTTTAGAAAAAATCTAAAGATATAATCAGTATAGTGAACAGTTCGCAGTGCGGACTTTACCCATATCCGACCCGAACCCGAATAAAGTCCCGAAACCCCAAATAAAACCCAAAATCTGACCAATTTTTTAACCCAAAACCCGACCTGTATCCGTTGAAAATGAAAAAAATCGGCACCCGCAGCAAACCCGAACCCAACCAACATTTCTGAACCGTCGGATTCGGGTACAATTTCGGGTACAAATACCCGAAACCCGACCATCTCTAATGCTTATTACCTTTGGTTAATATTCGTTTCCTTCGACCGACGTGATCTATCCAGAGCCTTCTACATTCAATCGATATAAATGTTGATCGGATGGTTTCTGGTCTTGACTATAAGGCGGGTGAGGTTAACCGTCAACTATCAGCTGTACTTTGCTTCCACCGTTTTCCGATGGGTGGCTGTACCGGCTGAGGCTGGTCAAAATACATAAATGATAATGCCTTTAAAGTGAGTGTGTACAGTGCCTAACGAATTGTCATCGCCGTTTCTGTGACAGTTGTTCTTGTTTTCGTATTATTCACGCTCAAAAATATCTGTTTATGTGCCAAATTCTCGCCATTTGCGGGAAGTTTTACTTTTCTGTTACATTTCGAAAAAAATGCAGCTGAAGCGCATCGAATGCTCTCAGAAACTTACGGTGATGCTGCTCTGAATAGAAAAAAACCTTCAAAGATGAACAACTAGAAGCATTGCTTGATGAAGATTCGTGCCAAACCCAAGAAGAGCTTGCCGAATCACTCGGAAAGAGTCAGCGAGCCATTTCAAAACGTCTCAAAGGCATGATTCAGAAAGAAGGAAACTGGGTGCCGTACGAGTCGAAACCGAGAGACATCTAGCGCCGTCTATTTGTATGTGAGCAAAGACAAAATCGTAAGGGGTTTTCACATCGAATCGTAACCGGTGATAAAAAGTGGGCTCGATACGATAATCCTAAACGCAGAAAATCATGGGGAAAGCCCGGGCATGCGTCGAAGGCAAAACCGAACATTCACGGCACCAAGGTTATGATTTGTATTTGGTGGGATCAGCTCGGTGTGATTTACTACGAGCTCTTAAAACCGAGTGGGACCATCACAGGAGATCGCTACCGAACGCAACTGATGCGCCTTAGTCGCACGCTAAAAGAAAAGCGGCCACAATATCAAGAGTGACATGACAAAGTCTTCCTCCAACACGACAATGTTCGGCCTCACGCCGCAAAAGTGGTCAAAAAGTACCTGGAAACGCTGAAATGAGAAGTGGCACACGGCCTGGCAGATCAACATTTTCAATCCTTCGAAGAGTTGGAAAAATGGATTGCTTCATGGGTAGCGTCAAAAGAAGGCTCCTTTTTCAAGCCACGATCCGAAAATTTTCGGAAAGATGGGAAAAAGTTGTCGCACAATACTTTGAATAATACATCTGTAAGCACTTTTTCGCAATAAAGCTTTTAATTTTGGAAAAAGCAAAGTTGTACACCTGATATTATCCAAACAGTTTTAGATCGAAGCTGCAACACGTCGTGAAAAAACAATCTTGTAATTTTCGTAGTCCAATATTTTGCTGTTTGGTTCCTTCTTTAAATTGCGTTCGACATTTGATGATTTGACCATTCGGCATCAGTTCGCAGTATACAACACACTTGTACTAATACGAGTGACGATAAAATCAGACTAAATTCGCTCAAATAAGCACATTTTCCTGCCTATTTGAATAATTGTAACTTGTCACGGCTGCGGAAGGAAAGGATAAAAAGTACATGCAGCTTGAGTAGTGACAAAGGTGAGAAGACAGTACATAACAAACAGCAGCAAATCGTTCTGCATTCTCAAAAGCAGCTATCGAAATACACATTCAAAAAAAATTTCCAATCCCTGAAAAAATAGGAAATTATACAAAAAGCATGAGCCCAAAGTAAATTTGGATTCAATACCATCGAGGCAAACTTTTGAAGTTTTTGAGTTTACAAAAGTCCAGAAATGCTTGGGATTTTGACGAAGATCAGTAGGAACCCGCATAACGTAACAGTTCGGCTGAAAAGTTCGTATCGTTTAATAGAAACACACATTTCAGAGGCGATACAGCGATTATAGCGATCTTCCAACTTTTCGATACCATTTTTGTAGTACGATTTGTCCTTTGCCTCAAAATAGGCATCAGTTTCAGCGATTACCTCTTCATTGCTTCTTAATTTTTTTACAGCGAGCATTCTCTTGAGGTCTGAGAACAGGAAAAAGTCACTGGGGGCCAAATCTGGAGAATACGGAGGATGAGGGAGCAATTCGATGCCCAATTCGTTCAATTTCAGCATGGTTTTCATCGACTTGTGACACGGTGCATTGTCTTGATGAAACAAAACTTTTTTCTTCTTCAAATGAGGCCTTTTTTTAAATTTTGGACTCCGGAGTGAAGTGATGGAGCCATGTTTCGTCCATTGTTATATATGGACGAAAAAAATCGGTTTTATTTCGATATAACAGCTCCAAACACTGCTCAGAATCATCAATTCGTTGTTGTTTTTGATCGATTGTGAGCTCACGTGGAACCCATTTTGCATAAAGCTTTCTCATATCCAAATATTCGTGAATAATATGTCCAACACGTTCCTTTGATATCTTTAGGGTGTCAGCTATCTCGATCAACTTCACTTTACGGTCATTGAAAATTATTTTGTGGATTTTCTTCACGTTTTCATCGGTAACAGCCTCTTTTGGACGTCCACTGCGTTCATCGTCTTCGGTGTTCATATGACCAGTACGAAATTTTGCAAACCACTTACGAATTGTTGCTTCGCCCGGTGTAGAGTCTGGATAACACTCTCAGGGTCATTTCACCGAAAAGGTCATTGTTTTGTTTTTTATGTCTCCTGAATGATTGAGGCTTTTCTCTTTGAAAGATTTTACCGATGGATACACAAAAGGAACGACAAACTATATTAGACTGTTGCCACCACTGCACAATAACATTGCTGAGCGCCGCCTACGAAGTACTATCCCAAATCATTTGTCGGTGTTCATCACCAATAGCAAAGGAATACGTAGAACGCTATGAAGCAGGATTTTCTGACGCCTGTTCCTCTACGAATCATATTTACACGATTAAACAAGTACTCCAGAATTGTAGAACATGGAACGTGGAGACGACGTATGAACCACGAATTGCAACAGCTGTTTCGAGAATCACCTATCATACGTTTACGAACCATTATGAGGATGACACACGACAGCCCAGTGAAAACGGTTTTTGAATTTGATCTGGTTGAAATAAGAAGAGGAGAAACACGATCAAGGTGGATCCATCAAGTGGAGAGAGATATACAATGTATTCGTACCGAGTTAGTTGGATACGTAGGACTGATACACTAAAGAGCAAGCGAGGACTATAACTGCTAGATAACGCATAAAAATGTTATCATTGAGAATCGAACGAAATGAATCGACAGGTACAGGTTGCTGCTCTGATAAAACGAAGACATTTTTAAAACGGTATCAATTTTGCAAAAAGTCATTCGCTTTGCATACAAACTTATTATTTTTATACTAATAACTTGGAAGCTAACATTCGAATCCGTTCCTAAAAATCTTTCACTTGATGGAAAACTAACAAACAGTTTACTTAAATTCGGAATAAGTTAGATAGCATAACACGCCTCAATATTGAAGCGGAAAACATTCCTCCAATGTACTTCTTCGATAGCGAAGCTTCACAACCAATTGGCATCGTGTAAACATTTGAATTCAATTTGAATCAGAACAAACAAGTAACCACTCTCAACGCAATCAGCACAAACAACCCACGAATATATTCAGGTCGTGTCGTAGGCGCTTACAACAAACGAACTTCAAACATTGAACAGGTAAACATTCCCTGGATCGCTTTTGACTGCCAAAATAAACTGTAAATCAGGGTGTCTGCATAGTGCCTTACCCTTGAAACAAAAATTTCGTCTTTGTTGTTCGAAATCGAATCCGTCGGAGGCGCCGATAATTAATATCTGACCTAGTTTTACCTCCACCCTCTCGTTGACATCACTCGGCGTGCTATCTTCCGATCCGTCCGATGATGGTCACCAACCAACTGCCGCCGTCGTTATTTCCGCTAACCGCATTCGTGAATGTGACTCACTTATCACCGTGTTTTCAGCGGAATAATCCTCTAAATATGGTTCGATTACCGATTGACGACGCCATCCCATCCAAGAGCCAGTGGCCAACCAAAGGCGAACTGGCGACAAATGTACGGAGGCGTGAAAATTGAATTGTTAACCATCTTCGCACGAAGCTTCCATCATCTCGTTTCGTAGTAATTTTTATGGATGCCGAAATTGTCGCTCGGACGAAAGGAAGCCAGTTGCAAATGATAGTTGCTGAAATAAATTACAATTAGCGACGTTACCGCAGTGAAGCTATCAACCTCTCGTGCTCGTTTCCGAAAACAGTTTGATTCGATATCCCAACAGCAAAATTGAGAATCTGTGTAGGAGGAGCGACTGATGAAATTGTAGGCATAAAAACGTTGGTAAACATACTTGTAAAGACGATTCTTTTTCATTCACAGAGTCCCAATAAGTACGTTATTTGCTTCGGGAATGGATCGTTTTGTATGTTTTCAATTACTATTGATAATAAAACCCGTCTCAAATGAACAATAATCGTTAGTCGCTGTGAAAGGAAGCGTGAATGATGCCGGCGAATCTGGGACTACCAAACAAGTTAACAGGGGTTTCCAGGGTTTAAAGTGGCTTTAGGATAAAATATTTTAAATTATAGATTCATATCATAGATCATATTCTTGATTCAAATTTGATTTAGTTGTGGATCGTTTCCACCAAAAATTTTTTTTACTTTTTTTGTATTTACCAATATATCTGTAGGGAAAATGAAAATTTTCATCATCGCACAGTGGTCCAAAATTGAATTTTAATGCCTTTAATTATTTTGGGGCTTTATCGCAAACTTTTTCTTGGTGGTGTCTTTTGAAAAGTTGTAGGGGGTATCGATATAGTTTTACGGAAGTGAATCAAGAAATGTTCCAGCAAGTGTCAAAAGGCAGATAAAAAATTAGCTTTGTACTGGAAGCAGATAGAGAGCTTTCGTCTTTGATAATATTGTAGACATTGTAATTTGAGGTAATTTAGCTGAAAAAGTCACTTCTCTAACTAAAGCCATTAATTTATTATGCGATAGTGTTACTAAAAGGGCTTTAAAGATCAGTTTTGGTTTGAAATTTGAAAAAGAGCGTAAAATTTGGACGTTTTTTATAAAAAATCGTCATGTTTAGTACTTAATAATTTCAGAAGGTTGTACAAAGATGCAGATCAAATCACTCTAGTTTGAAAGTAATTTTAATTTACATCAAAACCTTGTAGTAATGGTTTGTTTCCGATAGTATCCAAGAATTCTATGGGCGAATGTACATCTGATGTATGTGAGATCTATCGAATTGGTGTATTTAAATATTTTTTAACAAATAAACAAAATGAACATAATAAGAGATGGATACGTGTAACACACTCGATTTTAAGACTTCAAGAAGTTTTGAACAGTTTCCGCCAGCTTGTTACCACAGAATCAGAAGACTAAAAATTTTGCATAAATGTATCTTCGATGACTAACATTTTATTTTTACGTAGAGCTACTTATGTCTTCACTATGCTCACCTGGGTGCATTTGAAAAAAAATCACGACACGAAAGTGTAATGAAATTACTAAAGATTTGATTTCTTAATGACTTTAACTTGTTAAGACCACCTTTATTACAAAAACATGATTTAAATATTGCAATAATAGGTTCAAAACACGAAACATTTTAATCAAACGAATTTATAGATTCTATAGATAGCCATCTGGACAGTGGAACTTCACCCGGCATTATTCAACTGGTGCTTCAGTCAATGGCGAATACGAGGTTCTGTTCCTCAAGCCTAAACACAGAAAAATAAACAACTTTTTCCTTTAGTGAGCATATCTGCTATTGGGCATTCTCAGTGTGAGTTTCAGGAAAGAAAACAAAAAGTGGACAACGATGGGGAACATTGCACAAAATCAACCGTTCTAATGGCTGTAAGTGTTATCTAAAGAAATTGCAACTCGAAGGTAAAAATCATCAATTTAGAGCAAATCTTGAATAATTCGATTAGCTTTGCTTAGCTTAGCTCCCGGGTTGGCGGTTTAATGCATAGGACGCTGGTCTTACAAGCCAGATGTCGTATGTTCGAGCCCCGGCCTGGAAGGATTCTTAGTGTCAGTAGGATCCATAGTACTAGCCATGCAATGATTCTGTACACTAAGAATCGGCTTCGAAGTCTGTTGAAACAGAAAGGCAAAATTCCACAAAAGGAATGTAACGCCAAGACTTTGCTTTGTGCACTTTTCGCTGTGCGAAATTTGCACTAAAGGAACGTTAGTCATCATTTTGCTGCATCGCGTTCGAGAAAAATATTCCGAACAGTGTTTAATATCGTACAGAAATTTAGAATTTGGTCCACCACAAATGAATTCCGTATAGTATTTTGGTAGTTTCTATCAATGAAATATTGAAATAAATGAAATATTGAAATATATAAGTGATTGCGTCATCATCCAGTAGCTGGTCGTTTGCATTCGAGAAAAATACACCGAAATGTGAGCGACGCAGAAAAATCAATTAATCGGCCATTCTAAGGGTTTTCCAAAGGACTATTAGAATTATTCTTCTTTGAAATGTGCAAATCGGAAGTGAAAATAATCCGTTTAGAAAAAATCTAATGAAATAATCAGTATAGTGAACCGTTCGCAGTGCGGATTGCGCATTAAACGAATGCGAATAAAACCAACGTTCAGTTGCTTTGAGTTCAAGAAAAATGCACCGAGCAGTGTTTAATATGGGAGAAAATTTCACAATATGGCACCTTTAGGGACTAGAAATGAATCCCAAATAACATTATGACAGTTTCATATCGGAAATCATTCATGAAGCCAAATGGTTTAGTTTTGAAAACATAATATGGGCGGAGCTTGTAGCAGTTATTTTGAAGATATAAAATAAATGTAGGCAATCGTTTAGTTTTATCTTCGTTAAAGATTGGTGAAAGCTTGAACACGTATCAATACAGAAAGCAGCATGGTCCCATTGCTATGGAATCTCATGTTTATCCGACTTCCGGTTCCGGAGTTATAGGGTATTATGTGAAAATAACTATAAAATGTGCACTCAATTTTCTCGGAAATGGCAAAACCGATTTTCACGAACTAAGATTCAAACAAAAGGTCTTGCAAATTTTCCAAAACATTTTATCCGGACTCGACTTCTGGTTTCGGAACTAAATGTGATAAATGGAAAATTTTCTATTTCATGTTTTTTTTTTTTCACAAACGTTGGTCAAAAACAGGTAAAAGCCTTGGTAATATATTCCTGTTGTGGAATTTGGCCTTCTGTTTCAACAGACTTCGCAGCCAATTCAGAGTGTACAGAACTATTGCACACTACGAATCCTTCCAGGTCGGGACTCGAACATACGACAACTGGTTTGTAAGACCAGTGCCCTATGCATTGAACCGTCAACCCGGGACCAGGTACAAAAACAGGTACAAACCTCATAAAACTGACTGATAAATTCGTCTTGTTTGCAGAGTTTATTAGTTTGTGGGCATAAAAACTTGATTCGGTACTAATAGTTCCCCACTTCGTGTTCCGGAAACACCGAAGGTAGTGAAAAAAAACCCTGTTTTAATCCACCTAGTGGAGTAATGATGGCTTTCTCGTATCAAACATACTATCATATATATTACTGTGGTATTCTTCAAAAGAGAATTCTTCGATTCTTGAAAGATTAACCGGAATCGGTTTAGTTAATCGTTTCTTGGTAATGACTACGAATTGGGGTAGTTTTTTTTATTTATTGCTGAAGAGAAATTTTTCACGTTTTCTGTTTCGCAAGCGTAAAGGTATGAAATTTTTAACACGCTTTACCCTATAATTTCGGAACCAGATTTGAGATCCGGATGAAATTCTACAAGACAAGACCACATGACCTTCCATTAAAACCTAAGTTTTAGAAAATTGGTCGAACCATCACTGAGAAAAGTAAGTGAGATCTATTTGAGAAAATATGACCACTATTTCCTGTGCCTCCATCGGAAACTGGGACCCAGGATAGCCGAAATCAGTTTGTTTGGCCGTTTACTGAAAATGATTATCGAATGAAGTAGTTTTGGTATTAGTTTAGGTTTTTTTTCGTTTTTCATTTCGCCCCTCTAAGTAAAGGACCATGAGACCATTCACACACAGACATTTTGCGTACTCGAAGAACTGAGTCGAATGGTATATAACACTCGGCCCTCCGGGCCTCGGTTTAAAAGTCGATTTTCACAGTGATTGCATAACCTTTCTGTATGAGAAAGGCAAAACCTTCAAAAATAGAACTCATTTCGATTTCTCAGTGATACGTGAACCAATTTTCACAAATCTTGATTTAAATTGAAGCTCATTTTGTTTTAAAAGCTCCTGTGAAATTTGATACAGATCTGACTTCCGAATCCGCCATTACACGGCGATGAGTGTCGAAGCTTTCAATCCGTCATATAAAATGGCGATACAAAATCAATACGCACCGGTACGAGCTGGCACAGAAGAAGAAAACACAACTCTCTTTTACAAACAATGCACACAACGGGCTTTGTACAGTTTTGCACATGCTATAAAAAAACAAAAAGCTGATTATTTGCTCACTTTCCTCAGATATAGAGTGACTGATTTTCACAAACTTAAGTTCAAATGAATGGTCTTATGGTCCCATACAAGGCTTACAAAGCTTAAGAAATTCATCCGAATACAACTTTCGGTTCCGAAATTACAGGATGAAGAGAGTTAAAAAAATTGTAAAGCGGCGAAACCAAAAGCATGAAAAAAAAATTCTAAACTGGGCATGAAATTATTTCAACCGTTAGTCATTGTTAGTAGACGACCTATCAAACTAATTCCGGCTATCCCGAATTCCAATTCCGGAAGTATCGAAAATAGTGTTTAAATACTCTAAAATTAAAATCAGACTATTTTCTCAGAGGTGGTTTGGCCGATTTTCATGAGCTTAAGCTAAAGTATTCCTGAATTTCATCTAGATCTGACTTCCAGTTCCGAAACTACTGGGTTAGCCGTTAGAAAATATTGTAGCGCCACCTAAAACGACGAACTGAAAGAAGGAACAGTTCTTAACTAGGTTCAAAACTGGTCTAATTTGTTGCTAGCCATACGAACCAGCTTCTGCTTTTCCGGTCATCGAAATTAGGTTAGTAAGTATTGGAAATAGTGGTCAACAACTGCAAAAAGAATCTACCTTACTTTTCTTCAAGATGGCCAAATCGTTTTTCACAAACTTATAGAATAATTATTCAAAGGAAAAGCCTTACGGTTTCATACAGAATCCCTGAATTCGTTGTGGATAATACTTCCAGTTCAAGTTCGGAATTATAGTGTGTTTAGATTCGTAGATTTCGCTAGATTACGTTCGAATAAACTTTCCTACTTCTATTCAATGATGGTACGAGTAATATGAGTAAGGCGCCATTACAACACTAGGCGAATTAAAACAGATTTTTTTTATCAATTCAGCTATATAATGTTATATGTATGAGAAAAGAAATCAACTTCAATTTTATAAACAATTATAGATTTTTCATAAACAAGTATAAACCGATGGAAATATGAGTGGAATATTCAGAATTAAAGTTATTCTTTGGAGCTGAACTCGAACCGGCAAAACTATATTTCGTGAAACTGTTTCTAGTTTTTAATCTTGGAGATATGTGGAAATCTCATCACTGAAGAAGCCTCATGTAATAACACTTGAAGACAAAAATAACATTTCTCAATTTAAGACAGTTTTGTTGGTACTAGAAAAGAATATTCTGACGAAAAGTTTGAATCCGTTCCTTTAAATCCGGTGTAGCTTCCTTAATGAAGAATTTTTACTTGTTAAATTAAAGTTAATTCTACTCTAGCGCTTAGGAGTTGAAATGGAAATCGCATGGGTATTATTTCACTTATAAGAATTATTTATATATTTGGATATGGGTTCAAGACCTATTAATTGTTTTGTGTGGTAGTAATAGAGTTCCAGAGAATTTGGGCCCAAACGCATTTGTCTTGTTTAGCTGAGATATAATGCCAAAGGAACACAACAATTTCGTAAAATCAATCACGAAGAATTTACTTGCTAATTTCAATCAACCTTGTGATACAACCTCAATTCTGCCTCTGCAAACCGGTTCTGTTTGCAGCGTTGTTTATATTTTCAATTGTCTGTTGGCCATAGAACTTCTTATGGCGGGGAATGCGCCTACGCAAACCATTGCTCGTAGTCCGAAACCGCCAGAGCGTTTAGTGACAACAATTGCGACGACAATAAAGTTTTTAATTAAAGTTTTTCGATTGGACTGGTGACGGCTTATTTTCGGTAATTGCAGTACAAAAATTAACATTCCGTCAGTTGATACACGTCGTTCTGCTGCTGCTATTGTTGAATGTTTCTGTTGATTAACGCAACCTGTCATGCAATTGTCGGACGGGAGGTGAGCCTACTCTGCTGCCTACCGCCAGGTGAAAGTCGTAGGGGACGATAGAATTGTTTTCAAATAAATTGCATGCAATTAGGGCCTGCGTCGTCGTCGTCGTTGTCATCGTTGTCGCGTTAGTGATAATATGCATGTTTTTTTTTCGTTAATATGCGCGTATTACGGTACATATGGGTCACCAGCAAGATTGTGGGGTTACAGTAATGATTGCTTGTTTCTATGTTTTATTATACTTACACATTTCCTCTCCCAAAACCCAAACTTCGGGTGGCGAGTTCACCTCTACCAGAACCGTCGGTGTACAAACAAGCAGTACCAACAGGTCGGCAATGCTCAGGTTCGTAAGAAAAATGTTGGTAGAGTTGCGCATATCTTTCGTTTTAAGAATGACGATGGGAACCTGCGAGTAACAAAGTGACAGTTGTAGCGAATATTGTTTCAATTGGTAAGACAATATTCCTCAGAACTTACCATGATGTTTCCGATGACCCCCAGACACATTATGATGATGCAGAACACCATCGAGGTCGCTCGGATATACTCCGGAATCTGGGGCATTTCGTTGGAGGACTGGTTGTAGCTGTTGCTACCGCTGTCGTTGTTGCTAGTGCTGCTGCTGCTGTTGTTGTTGCCGACACTGCTGTTGATGTACACATCCTCGAACACCTGGCTTGTTGAATTCAGGACTAGTTGACTAATTTCACTGAGAAAATCTGCACTTGCAATGCCACCTAAAGACCCGTTCCCTCCCGTTCGGTGCAGTTGGTCGGTGTTTGCACCGCTGGAAAAATAGCTGGCTGCAGACTCGCTGAGGACGTTCAGCAACGCGGAGGTCGTCGTTTTTGCGCTCGTTGCGTTTGCCAGGACACTCGAAAAAAACGCAGTGGCACCATCACGGCCACTGACGGCTACCGATGAAAAGAATGGTGATTCCAATGGAACCACCGAGCTGTCGATGCGAAGTAACACACGGCTTCACAAAGCCAGAAAAAATGAGCACTTGTGAAACATCGAGAACACAGTTTACACTAAATTTAACTTTTACTTAATTCTCTACTTGACAATTCACCACGTTGGTAACAGTGACACAAAACCAGAAATTCACTCACTTTAATATTCTTTTGTAGTGATTTTCACAGCAGCACCATCGCACCAACGAACTTTTCCGTTTCCATTTTCCATGGAAGATTTCATCAGGCACCGCGTATTGTTAACACTTCTCTCAATCACTGGCACACACACACAATCACGCTTTCACGAATGCACGATATGTAATGGGTGGTAACTTTCTGAACAAGATTTTTTTAGCAATGATCCGACGAATTCTCAACTGCCGATTGTCCGTCGATCCATAGTCTGTAAGGATACAAAGATACAGCATCAGTTCCCTCAGGATAAATCATTGTTGTACAAATCAATTTACGAAGTAAAACTCTATTTAAGCGAAGCTTCGAATCAAGAACTTGTGTTACTACCATCATACATCATAAATCAATTATTGAAGTGTAATTGAATTTGCAGGCATGTTTGATTGATTGGAATAATTACTTCCAGCGGTTGACGAATTTGTCAGTATGGCCGTGTGAACTAATTGCATTAATAGTTAGCTAATGCTAAAAAACAGAAACACAATTTCAACTGATTTACCTAGCGTTCCATTACCCCCAATAATAATGTGGGAAATTGCTTGATTCTATTACGGATCAGATTATGATACTCATATCAGCATTTATTTTGATTACCGAGCATTCAAAATATAATCGCATCTGTTTCTGTTAACGGAGATTTTATATACATCCAACGGATACAATCCTTCATCTCGATACTTTTATACGCATCTAAAACTGAAGATACGATAAACATCGGAATTCTGTGAGCACTGATGAACAGTCTAATTTTTGCTAGCAATAAACCTTCTAAACCGAAGTGTACGCAAAATTTGCGCTGTTTATTCTATTTATTTACAGTAGCATCTGGCGTTTTGTAGATTTGCAAAGCAGCCGCGTGCGTGCGTTGTTTAAACTATTTTCAGTATAGAAATACGAAATACCTACGATCCATTGATCTATTCCAGAGGATTTGACTTCCTACGCAATTGAAAAGCCGCAAAACAGGAAATGATGGTAATGGTTGGTTGGTTAGATAGTAAAACCACTATTACTGGTTGATTGAAGTGAGTAATTTTATGAAGAAGGAATAGCAATCAAGAATTCGACTATAACACGAGTACTGCGATATGAGCGATGGCAACAATTTGTGAACGTAATAATTACTGTATTTGCATTCTAGACTGTAGGGGAGACTGGAGTAATTTGAGTATGCTAAACACATATAAAGTGGAAGCTTCTACTTAACTGTAGGTATATTGTATGTAATTAACATTGTAAAAAAATGTGCGTAAAGCAATTTAGTATAAGATTGGTTTATCAAATTGGTAAAACGTTTTAACGCATGTCAAGATTTTTTCATGAATTTGCTGGAAACATCAAAAAACGTGGCCGTCCACGCACTAACCAGACATTGTAATCATTTTATTTTTACAATACCTTATCTTGCACGTATATACGTTTTTGCCATTCTCGTAGATAAAGGTTATGTAATCACTATTAAAACCAATGTTTGGATCGAGGCCCATATCATAGACCGTTCGACTCAGTTCATCGAGTACGCAAAATGCCTCTGTTTGTGTGTGTGTGTTTTTTTATACGTGCATGTGTGTATGTAACATTTTTGTGCACTCCCTTTTCTTGAAGGTGGCGTAGCCGATTCTCTTCAAAATTCAAATGAAACTTATTGTAGTACCAGACAAAATTTAGGAAGATCGTTTGAATCTGACTCCGGGTTCCGGTACTACAGGGTGATAAGGAGTGTATCGAAAACAAGCTATCCACATACATTTGTGTTGTACGCAAATGTACGTGTTGGTTTTTTATGCTCAGTTCACTGCATGCTGTCCGTTTGGCTGTCAGCTTTCGTTTGTTTACTTATTTGTGCTGTTGAAAATCTGCATTTTCAAAATGTCGCGTATTGAAAAGGAAGTGAAAATATAGATCCTGGACACATGGCTAAGTGAGAAAGGTATTACTACGCGAAAATTGGTGAAGCGGTTTGGAATTCATCATGCCAGTGTTAAAACCATCATTAATAAGTTTGGGGAACACTATTCTATAGATGAGCTACCAGGAAGAGGCAGATAACCCGGTTCTTCTAACCCGAAACTGGACCGGAAAGTGGTATCTCTAATCATGAAGAACAAATCAATGTCAATACGTGATTTGGCTAAAAGAGCAGGAACGAGTGTCGGAATGATCCAACGTATCAAAAGAAGAAATCACCTGAAGACCTACAAGAAGCAGAAAATCTCGAAACAAAGTGTAGAACAGAAGAAGCGAACAGCAACAAGAACCCGCAAATTGTATTCGCGTCTTTTGCAGTGTCCGGATGCATGCGTTTTAATGGACGATGAGACTTATGTAAAAGAGGATTCAAAAACTCTTCCAGGTTCACAATACTTTACTGTTGTCGTTGGGGAGGATGTAAGCTATGCGGGCAGGTCGATTCAAGTGGAGAAATTCGGTCGAAAGGTACTGGTATGGCAAGCAATATGCTCCTGTGGTTTGAAGTCAACCATTTTTTACACAACCGGAACTATAAAGGCAGAAATCTATCGATCTGAGTGTCTCCAGAAGAGATTGCTGCCCTTAATATAAGAATCATAGTACACCACCACTAATTTGAGCGGATTTAGCGTCGGCTCACTATGCCAAAAACCACTCTCAATTGGCTTGCGGAAAATGGTATAAATTTCGTTGAGAAAAATATCAATCCACCAAATTGCCCTTAGCTTCGACCCATCGAAAGTTACTTTGCAATCGTGAAGAGGGTTTTCAAGAAGACTGGTAAGGCAGCTGAAAACACGCAGGAGTTCAACAAAATTTGGGCTTAGGCGTCCAAAAAATACGATGCAACACTTGTTCGGAACTTGATGAAGAGCGTTCGATCAAAAGTTCGAAAATTCGTGCAGAAATAACACTTACATTTCATCCGGTTTTCATTATGCTCAAGTTTAACCTCGTACAATAAAAGGATCAAATTTTAGTTTGAATAAAATATCGTTTTTTATCATAATTTGAAAGAAAAATTTATGGGCACTTTATTTTCGATACACTTCTTATATACAAAAAAAGAAAATATTTGCATTACCATTCCTCGGAGATGGCTGAACTGATTTTCTGAAACTTACACGGAAAGACCGAAATCAGCATTTTGGCGAAAAAATTAGTTTCTGATTTTAGTTAGTTATTTTTTGAAACAACTAAAAAAATCTTACTTTTGCTAATTTTGATTTTCTAATTCTAGTTCCCTTAATAATAATAAAATATTTGTTGAAATGGCTATATTTAGTTGAATTCACCAATTAAACGTGCGGTCATTTCTTAGCTAAGGCACACATCATATCCATTCAACTAATTTTTTAGAATTAGAGAAATAAAACGTTGTTTTCAACCAACATAAATGGTTGAATTGGTTTCTGCAATTTGCAGCTATATGGTTCTCTGCGACCGAAAAAACGTTAACACCGCAATGACTACTAGCCATTAGATGGCACTCTACTGTCGAAAAAAAATTCAGTCGCGGTTGTCTTTTCTATATTGGCAGGTATAAATACGATGTTGTATTGGAGAAAAAGACATAAGCGAAACATATACTTCTTTTTGAACATTTTTTATTTATTTATTTATTTTATTTTTGTTTTCATTGTTCTATCCTTCAGTATGTTAATGACGGTGATAGATAAACAGAAACAAAATTTCTGATTTTAATAACGAAATTAGTTGTCAATGAGAATTTCGTGTTGGATTGAAATATTGCTGGTTTGTGTCCAGAATATTCGCCAACTAAACACATTCTTTGAAAATAAGAATTTTTTTAGCAAAGTAAATTCTCAATTTTAACTAATTTTATAGTTATTTTGGAAATTTTGTTGTTAAAATCAACTAATTCAAAAACAGTAATACGAATTAGGCGCAGAGCTAATTTCGGTCGTTCCGTGTAGATTCAATGAAAGGTCTTCGGAAACTGTTCATAATTTTTTATAATTTTCAGATTTTATAAGCGGGTCATTTCGCCGAAAGTCGTTTCGTCGAATGCCATTTCGCTGAAAGTCGTTTCACCGAAGAGATAATTTCGCCGGAAGGGCTATTTCACCGAAAGGTTCATTTCGCTGAAAGGGTCATTTCGCGGAAGGGTTATTTTGCTGGAAGGTCGTAAACGGTAATTTCGTTTACATCACATAATGTATTAGAAAACTGGAAATTCTGTTTTTTTTCATTTGCACTCAGATATTGGGAAATACCGCAAACAATTGATATACTCTAATAACGTCATCGAGTTTTCTTGGGAAATCCGTTCTGAATAGTATGAAATAAAAATAAAATAAAAAGGAAAATAAAAACAATCATTCAATTCTTTCTGGATTATTTCAGAAGTACGATGATAGTTCAACAAAACGGGAGTAAACATTATCCTTTTCCATTTGTCTTCATTTCAAATCAAAACCAATCACAATATGAAGACTATTGAAGAATTCGGAGGAATGACCGTTTTTTTATCACTCTGAAGTGCTAGACGTTTATTCTCGAAGCACCCAGCATTACATGTTTTAGACTCGAACCACCCAGTAAATGCTAATGCTCAAGCTGTTTTCCCTATGTGGTATTGACTGATTAGAGCTTTTCAACTGATATATAAACATCGACAAAATGTGGTCAAATTTTTTGGTAGTGTAGGGGAGACCAGGGCGAAAATAGCCACTTTTGTCTAGCGAGAAAAATAGTGCGGAAAATAATATGTAGTAATAGTAGTAAAATGTATCTTTATTTTCTGTTTTTGGTTTACAATGATGATTTACATGGCGATTGGTACAACTTGTCATTTTTCAGCTCTGGTTCGTGTAATGTTTCTCTGTTATCTACTTTTTTAATTTTTTTTTTGTTTGGTTTAGATTTTCTACCTTGAAGGTATGTGACGGATAATAATATATTTACTGGGAATGTTATATACTGTCCGGAAGCTACAACCTTCAATTACCGAATACATTTGGTATGAGGTGATATTTCCACATAAACGTACGTAATATGGCTCGGAGTGCTCCAACCTGGAAATCGAAAATTTCAAAATGAGTGGGACAAAAATGGCCAATCACATTTTGACGCAGGAAACAATCTGGCATGAACAAAAATATTGTGTGAAGTTAAAATTTTTCAGTCAAATTGTCAAATATCATTTCATCTTAATTTTGTAGAAAAAATATGAAAAATGATGAGAAAAAACTATGTGAAATAAAATGCAGTTGTGTTTGAGCTAAGATAAAAGTTTAAATGAATAAAAAAACATTTCACTTATAATCTGATTCACTGTCTAGTTCAAGAAAGCACCAATCCTGGTGAGCTCTGTGGAAGCCTTCAACGCAAATTTTCTACCGCTAATTAAGGAGTAATTTGTACCAGTAAACACAGCATTTTAAATAAAATCAGTAAGTTTTTTGTACGGAAAAAACAATAAATCTACGACTCAGACGGAGTCTAAAGGTCATTTTCGTTCCACAGCTTCGTTTCTATTTTGCCAAGTTATAAAATGAACAAAAATAATTTTATCATGTAAACCACTAGTGCCATTCGATGCAGCGCATCTAAATTATGTAAAAACAATAATCGAATATGATTTATTCCTAGAAAGAATTTCCACCGCCCTAAAATTCTGGAACAAGAAAATTTTCCAATATCAAAAACATTATAAAGTATAAACTCACGGAAAAACTAGTGCACAATTGAATGCAGTTATCACGCAAAATTAAAGTGGCTTGGTGGTGTCTGTCCATGGATTTCGAGAAAAAAATGATTGAACGTTGACCCAGAAAGGACATACTTTTCATTACACACTAATCTAGACATTTATCGAGCAAATGGGTGTTAATAAAATGACAAATACTTGAAACCAATTACGAAAGATCTCTCTATCTATGTGTAATGAAAATTTCTTCAGTTGTATTACTGCTATTTCAATTACATGAACAACATTTCACGAGCAATTAGTGTACAATGCCAACATGTTGGCACAAAACGCTATTCAAAACGAAACGTGTGTCGTTAAGCTTCTCTGAATCGTATACAGATCACCGTATCATTGATAATCAGCATCTTATTCACATTCCATTCCAATTCCATTCGAATCGATTCTGTATTTCAACCACACTTCAACGACCGCCGTATCCTCGATGTTAATGTGCAATCCCATCTTAGTTGATAGAATTAGACCAAATTGTTCAGAAAGGGGAGGGAATCCAAAACGATGGCGCCACATCGCAGTGCAAAGGAATCGCGCGTCACGTTCGAATAATCAGATCCCTGATGAATCGTGAAGATTTAAGTTTCACTAGCTCCAGATTCTACCGGCTAACCAACCAGTACTGCAAATTCTCGCGCACGTGTTGAAACCGTCGAATGGATAAAAAAGCAACTTAAAACAGTTTTATTTCCAACTCAATCGACAGTTTTTTTTTTCTCCGGTAAGCGCACCGTTTCACCAAGAGCAATCGCACGATAGATTGTGAAAAAGTTAAATACCTCCGTTCCAATTTGTTACCCACCATACAATATCCTTGAAAATTACTAACTTTTCGCTCCAGGAACTGCTACGGCTATCGAGCTTTTGGTGTCTCCTGACATTCCCTTTGGTTGTATCCTATTCACGTCACGTTGAATGCACAGGAACGGCGTCCTTCCGTTTTTGTTGCTCAATCTGAAACAACTTTCTCGAAGAAAATTTTGTCGCTTTAACGTTGCCCCGTTTTGCGTCACACAGCTTTTCTTTGTGCCATCCACCCGGGCGGTTGGCACAGCATCGGCAAACGGTCGCTCTCGAACTCGAGAAAACGAAACATGTATACAACTGTTGCAACATCAAGACCCGTTCGATTGGTACATTACTGCAAGTAACCGCTGGAATGCTAAGCGAGTTTTAATCCGATCTCGGGACGTAGCCATCCAATAGGTTGGGAGGTGTCTGCATCCTGTCTGCGGAGGGCAATACATGCGGGTCCGGAGCCAGAAGATGGGAGATTTCAGTAAAGGTGACGATGTCACTTTGTTTCCCTTCCAGTCGGTTTCAATCGAAAGTTGTCTAGTTTGAAATCAGAATCGTTTTGAAAGGCAAGTTATGCATTCGACGAAAAAATCAGACCGCACCGTTTTGACGTTGATATAAAACGAATGAGGAACTTTTCACAATTTAATGCTGCCATTATGATTGTAAAAATATCACACGTTCCTTCTGTTTTCTATCATTAGCTCCGTTGTCTGCATCTGAACGAGAATTACGTATGACAAACGTACGAAAAAAAAATCTAAGGTAAATCACTGCTAAAGACGAGTGGATGGTATGCTTTGCGTTCTCAAGCATAATAATTCAACTAGCTTTCAGATGCTGTATACAAAGTCACTAGCTTTACGAATTAGGAGATTAATAAAGTTTTCTAAATACATTCATCGCGAGGGAGGTGAAATGCTAGAATTAGCGATTTATAGTTAACCTACCACCAAGGATTATGCTAAATACTTTCAATTGCTCTTATCAACAAAAAACAACAATTTTCAACTAAGGGATGATGCATTGATTGAAACTGTTGTCTCCTTTGAATTGAATATTGGATTTAATGATCAGAAGTATTGAAATCAGTGCTACAAAAACCATACCGATAATCTACGAAAGTCGAAATATTTTAAATAAATTCAAAACATATATAATCAATCATCAGGTCCAGGCAGTGCCCAATTCGAATTGGTTTACTATATATTTAGGGGAAACATGACAAAGGAATTTGTTTCATTTTCTATACCCACTATGAAAATGGTTATTTCATTCTGAATATTGATTATACAGACAAGGCCTTTGTTTTAATTCCAGTTGGTTAGCTTACTCTATTTCGATTAAACCAATTATTCGAGAACAAACGAACAAGTGAAACTCTGCACTTCTAAAACCTAATTTGTGATTGGATTTTTTATTAATTTTATCATATACATACCATATATATCATGCAGTTTATTCAATATTACACTATATTTTAGGCACACTGCTTAAGCTCTAAGATGCCAAGGTTATTTTCTAATCTTAATTAACGACTAACTTAAAACTAGAATAGTATCATTAAAATATATGATCTTAGCTTCTCGCTGGATTTTCGAGAAGCTAAGATCATATATTTTAATGATACTATTCTAGTTTTAAGTTTGTCTTTAATTAAGATTAGACAATAACCTTGGCATCTTAGAGCTTAAGCAGTGTGGCTAAAAATATATTGTAATATTAAATAAAAAAAATCATGCAGTTCCGATGCAAATATCTTTCCAAATAAATTTGAGTAAATTGAAATTCTTTCTTTCTTCTGGACGCACATCTCGTAGAGTAGTTGTGATTTGTCTCTATTTCAGCACCGTATTCAACAAAAATCACACACCGGTAACAGACATTCGTGCTTGTGTTGTGATTCTTTTTTCTTCGAAACAATGGAAAACTCGGACTTATGTGTGCTCGGTGCCGATGGACTCGCTTGTGTTTTCAAAATCGAGCTACGGTGTTGGTTTTCGTATTCTTTACCGTGTGTGGAATCGAACATCACACACAGCCTGCTTCGTTCATAGAGACGGTGTTGTGCTTTCTTCTTCTGTACCAGCGACAAGGCCTATCGATTGGATCTTACTTACTAATAGAAGAGGAAATTCAGAAATTTTCTATGGGACCATAAGATCTTTCATTTGAATCTAATTTTGTGAAAATCGATTCAGCCATCTCCGAGAAAAGTTGATACATGTATTTTTATTTTTTTACATTTTTTCCCGTAAGTTCGGAACCGGATGTCAGTTTCAAACAAAATTAAGGAACTTTGTGTGGAATCCCAAGACTTTTACTTGATTCAAAGATTGTGAAAATCGGTTCGACATCTTCGGGAAATGTTGGTGCACATATTTTCGTATTATTTTGAACATTTTATCCAATTTCCACAATCTTACGTTCAAATGGAAGGCCTTACGGCTTCCGGTTCCAGATTTACAGACTGATAGACAAAAAAATCCATTTTTTGAAGTGTATTTTTATACATGACACGGAAAATCAAGCCAAATAGCCGTATAATTCTAGGTAGGTATGGTTAGTTGATGACCAAATACATACGTTAATTTTGAGTGTACCGGATCATCGGTCCTGTTTCCGGAAGTACACAGTTCGAAAAAACCTTGTGATTTTTCAGCTTATAAGATACAAATAAATAGAGGGCCATATTTCACACAAAATTATATTCAAGAACATGCAAGATTGTGTAATTTGAAAATTACATGGTTTATAATCGAATAAAATAAAAAAAATAACACCAGATGATCGATAGCTACAGCGAAAATTGAATCGAGAAACATTAGATCACAAAGCACGCCGCTAATCCACTATACCACAAATGCACATATGTGCTTTATGAATTATTGATACATATAAATCCATACAGCGGCACTTGGTAGCCGATTGCAAATTACACTCGGAATCAGTAAAATTCTGTACGAAAGGAATATTGCGTCACTTGACAAATTAAGTAGTTATGAATTGTATCGTTTGAAGAATTTTGTTACCCGTTAATTTCATAATTTTTTTTCTGTGTACTGGGAAAGGGCTCGTGTGCACAAAATCGGAAATCAATCAAATGTTTTTATTAGTTGATGTAGAATTTTATCCATCAGATCTGGCCACCGATTCCGGAAATACAGGGTAGTGTGTATAAAATTGCAACCTGTAACATAAAGCGATCATGCAAAAATTATTTTGAATTTGATTCAAAACTGTTTTAATGTATAAGTTTTGCTAGTTGCTGGTCCATCGAACCAATTTCACCTATACCGGCTCCTAGCTCCCGGTTCCGGAAGTACCGAAAATAGTGGTCGAAAACGGACTTCTCTTCATTTTCATAGAAACAACTGAGTCGATGTTCACTAACTCAAACTCAAATAAAGGGTCAACGTCTAAAAGAATAGGCTGCTTTTGACCTTTGTTCGGATCTCACTTCCTGTTCCAGAACAACAGGGTGAGATGTAAATATGATCAGTATCTAACGGAAAAATGAGATTAATTAAAAATTTTGACCATCATTTCAAGCGAAAATGCAAACAATGGATAATTCCCATTTAACTTGGGTCAAAACTGTTGAAAATTGAAGAGGTTATGCTTGTGTATGCCCAAACAAATTTGTTTGTTCTTATTCAATATTCAAAAAATGTTTTTTGATAAATCCTTTGGTAATATTTATGAAAATACGAGTTATATGAGCCACTAGGTGAAATAAAAGAGGTTTTATAGATACAAAAAATAGGTATAGAATTCGATCACACTAAAAAACTACAAGGATCAGCCCCATGGAGTAGTTCGAGCCATTTATGTGGAATAAGGCAACCAAAATTTCTAATGATCTACAATCAAACAGTTCAATCAATCGTCAAACTTTTGAATCCGCAATTGCACGAGAGTCTGCTTAGATTATTCTTGATGAGGAACCAACACCGAACATTGTTTGTCTTGATTTTTATTTGTTTTATAACCGAAGAAATTACACAAACATCCCAAATGTATGCAATTATACCTTGGTACAAACTTGCGATACGGATTTCGATATTTAAGCTTCTTTTCGCCATGCTTGTGTTATAGCGTTAAGTTTCTCTACCATTCTGCTTAAGTTGAAGCGATAAACTTTTCTCATTATCAAACAAGTTCATCTTATATAAATTAGAAATTAATCTAAAGCACTCAAGATTTACCCTGGGATAGTTGTCAATTTCTCAGGTGAAACAACATAACATGGTATTTCATCCGAGCTTGCATAACACAAGATCAGAGCTTACCAATTAAAGCTTCAAATCGTTTTATGGCACTTTTTGTCTTGCTGTCTAGCAACAACCTACCTCTAGCATGCTACGCGTAGGACTGAAACGATAGCATTTTTTGCATAAATATCTGTTTATTAATCTTATTTTTGTGTATTACATCAACGTTTTACAGTACAAGTGTTTTGACCCTTTGGCCTTTCATCTTTGTTGTTCATACGATTCGTTATTAATAATAGGTGTTTTAGTTACTCTTGTTTTACATAGTAATGTTCAATAATAATATTTAATTTAATTATTAATAAAATATCTACCTACTTATAAGTATCCCTAACCTAATACGTAAAAATTTTGAATTATTTGTATTACTGAAATTGAGCAACTCTCTTCAAATTTCGTGCAGTATTGTTCGAGTTTTCGTTCTAGTATATCCAGGGAGGCCATCTCATGTACTTCACTAGTCCTTGTCCAAGGGGGTAGATTTAGAATCATCTTTAAGATCTTACTTTGAATGCGCTGAAGCCTAAGTTTGTGTGTTCGTGCACAGCCCCGCCAAACAGGGACTGCGTATTCATGAAACGTTAGCTATAAATTCGCTTCTATTTATAGATTCGCGTGCTTCCAACAGTTTCGCTTTTGCATCGATTGACCAATCATAGCGATGCTTTCCCTTTGTTATATCGCTTACTTCTTCAAAACCGTCGTCTATGGCAGGAAAATCCGGTATACCGAAGATTTTTAGCAGAGAAAATAGGACACTGCTCGCTACTTATCAACATTTCAATTATATATAATTGAAAATACGTGGCTTGATACATTTAAATCGATTCTTAGAAATATTTCCAATCAAATGATGAAATAATATTAATAATTGATACAAAATAGACTGAGCTGTAAGTGTTTAAAACCTGACCACATTTCTACGTGTATTTTTCCTTGAGTTTCTGATTTGCACCCCTATATAGAAAATAAAGATGTGTTCAACATCCTGTTTAATCCCGTTTTGTTGAACTACAATCGTACTTCTGAAATAATCCGGAATTACTAGAGTGATATTTTTATATTCTTTTTTAATTAACTTCAGAACTGAATTCCCAAGAAAACGTGTTGACTTTATTAGAGTATCTAACTGGTAATTGTTAGTGTTCGTTCATAGTCTTACCGGCAAATTACAATAGAACTAAAATCAAAATGTACCTGTTTTGATTTTTTTTTTGTTAGAATTTGTTGTTATTTTAACTACTTACGAAACTAATCTTATATTAGAATCTCTTACAGGAATACCCGAATAAATAACAATATCAAACTAATATTAAAGTAGCTGTTCACTTTACTGTCATTGCCTTTTTAGGCATTATTTTATTATTTAAATGGCAAAATAATGTTTCAATTTTGGTATAATTGCAATAAAAACACAAGTTTTGTGTTATATTTATTAATATTTGGATTATAAAATGTACAAACCTAGTACAATAATTATTCATCGTTTCATTTTATTGTGTCATTCATCAACAATAGAAATACATTTTTTCAAAACGGTCAGTCGTATTCCCCCAAAAATAGTTTAAATACATTTTATGTTTAGTCACTGTATTCAATAATTAAATTTTGTTGTGCTATTGTTTTTATATTGGAAATACCTCTATCAGATATTACTCTGCTCATGCGGGTGACAATTTTTAGTATTCTGTTAAGCTATGTTGGCTCCTAATTCAACCTCACGAAAACACTTTAGGCTCTATTGTTAGTCGGAGACAAGGACATAATAAGGTATACATAAACTATTTTCTCTGCCCGGGTTGACGGTTTAATGCATAGGGCACTGGTCTAACAAACGTATGTTCGAGCACTGACCTGGAAGGATTTGTAGTGTCAATAGGATCGTAGTACCAGCCATGCAATGGTTCTGTACATTCTGAATCGGCTGCGAATTCTGTTGAAACAGAAGGTCAAATTCCACCACAGGAATGTAATACCAAGGCTTTGTTCAAAACTGTTCCGAGTTTTAGGTCTTGTTAGTTGATCAAAATAACCAGCATATCTTCCATCGATTTTTCACATAAAAGCTCATATCGGATGAATTTTTTGTGTCTGCTCAGTGATTTAAGATCATTCGTAAGCAATCAGAAAATCGTCAGTTTATTTCGTTCGAGACCCCAGAAAAGGTATTGTGTTCCGGCACAGTCTTTAAGCTGTCCAAGAAGAGTAATCTTTCTCGTGTACTTTGGGATCAAATTGAAGCAGCATCTCGATTTGATCTGCTAAGCACTGGAAAACGGAAGATGAGACATATGAATGAAAATATATAAAGTTAAAGAATAACTGAAAAACATTGCCCGGGTTCATAGTATAGGTCGCTGGTTTAACAAACCAGATATCGTATATTCGAGTCTTGACTTGGAAGGTTTCTTTGTGTCCATAGGATGATAGCACTGGTGCTGTAAACTTATAAGTTCATGTGAGATTGCTAGAGACAGGCATCATAAAGGATTGAAGAGATTATTGATGCACAAAAATAAAAAAAATATCTTAGCATGAAGGAGAGCTGCAAAAATTTATCTTCGTTTATCTACGAAGACATGATAGAAATTAAATATAATTTATAAACATTATCCGCTGCATGCACATGCATGTAACATCTGTATACTGTTGATAAACACAATCAACTATTCCGTTGATCAAAATAAACAAATCATATCGATTGCAAAAATACCACCAGCACTTTAGTGAGTTAATTATTCTTGGCACTACTGTCAGTAGCAATTTTAAAGAAAAATTTTACCCTCGACACTGAAAGACTCAATCCAATGGAAAAATGGATATAGGTGAAGTAATATAAAACGCCACTCCTGAATAAAATACGCTCCTTTCTTTTTTATGTTTTCATAACTTTTCTAGAAAGAATACGCAAGTTCAGCAATTGTCTGCGGTAAAATATTTATAAACTGAGAGATTCATTAGAGAGAACCATTTTTACCTATTTTTATATACATATATAAAATATATAAAAAATAGGTATAGAATTCGCTCAAACTTTAGAAAATTTTTCCGAGGCCCGGAGGGCCGAATGACATATACCAATCGATTCAGCTCGACGAACTGAGCAAATGTCTGTGTGTGTGTATGTGTGTGTGTATGTGTGTGTGTCTGTATGTGTGTTGTCAACTAAGAGGTCGAGATCTCAGAGATGGCTGAACCGATTTTGATCAAACTAGTCGCAAATGAAAGGTCTCCCCGTCACCCAAAACGCTATTGAATGGTTTTGAGATCGGATGTTTACTTTTTGAGTTATACGAAGTTTTATGTCAAAATTTTCAGTTTTTTGACAGTATCTGTCACAATTGACCTTGAAAACAGAATATGTTTTCAGACTTAGATTCCGCACGGTAATACCTATCCAACAAGCCATAGATTGTTAAAATCCGTCCATTTTTAACGGAGATATAGAAATTTTTGTGTAAACGACTTTTCCCCCTATTCCAGCAGTACAAGTTTTGAGCGCTGTATGACAAAGAAATGCTTGGGAGCAACGGAAAACACGATTTTTTATACTGTTACATACAATTGTTTCTAAGTACCAAAAGGATTGTGTACAGCATCCTTTTTCATGACATTTAGCCTCGGACCGATTTTGGCACGGCTCGTTTTTGGCAACATAGTCGTTCGAATATGACATATATAAACCAGATGATGGCAGATTTTTTTTTAATTATTTTGTTTTATTTATTTATTTATTTTATTTATTTATTATTCCTTCATCTGACCAGATATAGTCTACATGAAGCATTGGAAGGGGAAAAGCCCAAAAAATGCTGGAACAACATAACATCCATATACCATTCGAATCAGTTCGTCGAGATCAGCAAATGCGTGTGTGACAAATAATTTCACTTAATTTTCTCGGAAAATTTCTTTTCTACAAATTCAGATTCATACGAAAAATCGTATGCTCCCAAACAAAGTTCCTGAATTATGTTTGGTTCTGAGCTCTGGTTCTGGAACTACAGGATGATATGTGAAACGAAATCAAAATTGTGTAACTCATTTTTCTCGTAGATGGCTAAACCGATCTAAGATTCAAATGAAATCTAAGAATCATCTAAGATTCAAATGGTTCAAGGTTCTATAAAACATCTTGATTTTCAGTCAGATCCAACTTCCGGTTTCGGGGATAGTATAAAAATGTCTACTCCACATAAATTAATCAGGTTTATCGGGTTAGCAGATTTGGATAGTCGATAAAAAATTAACTTTTTTCAGTTTTAATGGTATTCAGTTGTCGATCAGAATGCACCTAAAAATTTAATTCGTGCTATGATCTCTCAAAGATGTCTTAACTGATTTGCAAATATTTTGAAACAAATGTAAACTGTACAGCTACTCAGGTGAATTTATCTGACTTCGGCCATACCGCTTCTAGAATTCCGGTTCCAGTATAAAAAGCTTAATCAAATTTCAGAAACAAAAATTCAAATTAAAACAAACTTATATACAAAAATTAATTAATTTTATCCAATTATGACTTCCGGTTCTCGAATTACATGATGATGAATTTTTAAAATTCAAACCGATATAGAAGATGGAAGTACCTTAAATTACCGTAAACTCTAGAGTGGAACTTACATATCATGGCATGTTTAATCGATTATCACACTTCTAGATACAAATTCGATCCGATTTGCAGTTTCGACATTACAGAGTAATGAGTGATTAAAATCTCAAATTGTCGCTTAAAACGACGGTCATTAAAATAATGTCATGAAAACTTAAACACCGAAGAATATTCATGCAAAAAACACATGCGGATTGATAAAAATAGGTGTCATCTCACTGCTAGGTGGATTAAACACGTTTTAACCATATAAAACGTACAATTATCGGTTGTTATTTTTTATCCTTCTTTCATCAGTGCTAATATCCGCAAGTAAAGGCCATATCTTTGAAATATTAGTTTTGACGTAAAAATACACCTTAATTTAATATGGGGCGCCACTTTTTCACTTTTTACAAGAATTCGCAGAATTATTTAACGCAGCAACATAATTTTTTCTCCATACCATCGGACAACAAATTATGATAAAATTTCCAGATATGTATGTCATAACCACAAATAACTCAAAAGTGAAGTTGTTTTAATGTTTGGTAAGAACGGGCATTAAGGTGATATTCAGTGCAAAAATAAGGCGTGCAAAATTTCAGCCGAATGAATTAAACTAATCATCGCACATGGCGTATCGGGTAAAATTGACACATTGTAATCCGGATATTTTCAGTTATTGAGTTCGGTGCAAGGGGAAGACGCTTAGAACAATGTGCCAATCACACATTAACACAATGCGTTGGTGCATTTATCAATATTGGCACTTTCGTTTCATACAGTTGCACAGTTGCGACACACAAAGGGCTCAGTTTTGACAAGTAGCTGTTTCATGGGGCACAGCGTGGAACACTTAGACTCACAGTATATCACGTATTTTTTAAGAGGCACAATATAGTTTGTGTTAAGCGACTCTCCCCTTGGTTCAGTGGGCTTACGATATATTTTGTTCGTTAGTAAAACAGTCACTAACTTATGTATGGTTATAAACCGTTAGTATTTTTTATTAACCAATTTGAGGGAGGCAAATTTGTGCATGTTGTTTAAAAAAAAATTTGGCATTACTACAATATTTCTCCTATCTGATTTCCACTATACATTATCTAAAAACCGAACAATATTAAAACCAAATCATGTTATAAGGAATTGCAACTGGATTGTATCATATTCACTAAAAATATCTAGTTTGTGAAGTGCATATCATATCAAATAAAACCGATATGATATTCAGAGTACGCGGCTTGTTGTTTAAACAATTCAGAAACGCACTGTTTAAACAATTCAGAAACGCACTGACGGTTTGATGACACACATGTGAAATAAGCATGTTTTGATTCAATGACAACTAGACCAAAGGGAACGATGAAAGTGAGTTTCTGTTTATTGGCTTGTCAGCAGTCCTGCTTCATATTATACCGTTTTCGTTTTTGAACCTATACGCGAGCGACTCTGACTCCGAGTAAAACGAACACGTGGTACACGCCCTAAACAACACCTCACAAGAAAAAGAATAAATAAACAACAAACTACGCGGTTGGAGTCCGATCTAGAGCGACCCCAGGTTGCTAAAACAAACACATCAAAAGTTGTTTGGGCGACTCTGGGTCAGCTCTCGGGCTGCTCTGATCAAAAAACGAAATCGGTATTAATATGACTCAGATAACGAATCTACGAATTGACTGCGTTTCAATTTAAAATGTAATGAATGAATTGTGCACTGTTCTGTCGAGATTTTAGAAATGACTAAGCCAATTTTAATCCAATTTGTCGCAAATGAAAGGACTCCTCGAATGAGCCAATGTTTGAATCTTGTGTCAGTTTTGCAGTAATAACTTTTTCTGCAAACATTCGGATCGTTTCGCTTTCTTCGAATGTTTGCTTCCTGCGAAGAAAGCGTCTATCAAGCCTGCTTATTGTAAACTAGTCCTTGATTCTTTATTTTGAAGGAAATATAGATATTTTTTGCCCACACTTGGTGAGCGGATATCGAAAATTTATAGTTTTAGAATTCTTAAAACTCAAAATGGCGGCTTTCAGTATGAAACGATATAATTATATCGCTTTATAATTTTTATGTTCGAGACGGGTTTTACAAGTTAGTTGTTGAAACTAATGCAATACAAATTTATAATTTAAATTTAGAAATCCTACATGGCCAAGAACAATACGTTGTGGATTTTTCAATTTGTAAAGGAATTTGAACATTTTCAATGTATTCGGTCTTGTCCCCTACGCAATCCTGAAAGACCAATTCCAGAAATGCTTAGCAGATCATCAGACTCGACCTTCTCCGATTTGGATGAAACTTTGCACATGGCTTTAGTGTAGCAAACCATAAGTTTTGAACCGATTGAGAGGTCAATCCGACTCACGACTGATTTTTAAAAAGGGCGTATGCATTTCTGCATATCACGAAAATTCCCTTTTTTGAATCGTTGTAACTCGGAAACCGTTCATCGTACAAAAATGGCGTCGAGGAAGAAGTTGTAGGGAATCAATAGGGAACTCTAAAAAAATATACACTGAAAAAAAATTGATTTTTTCTCAATAATTTCAAAATGAATAAAAAAAAATAAATTAAAGAAAAAATCAGGGTTTCGATTTATTTTTGATCATTTTTATTTTAAAGCTGGTATTAAAACCTACAGATTGATGGCTATCCAATCCGTGCCTTTTGAAAAATGGAGAAGTTACAGCTAAACAATTTACAGGATATATTCGAAATTTCAAATTCTCGTTGAAGGATAATCATTTGAATAGTAGAATATCATTCTACAGGTTAAAGGCAACAGATGTGTTCATGATATCCTTTCTTCATTTTTCAAAAGGCACGGATGGTATATCCATCAATCTGTAGGTTTTAATAACAGCTTTAAAAAAAAATTATCAAAAATTATTTTTTTTCAGTGTATATTTTTTAGAGTGCCCAATCGATTCCCTAGAACTTCTTCCTGAACGCCTTTTTTGTACAATTAACGATTTCCGAGTTACAACGATTTGAAAAAGGTATTTTTTGTGAAATGCAAAAATACATACGCCCTTTTTAAAATTCAGTCGTGAGTCGGATTGACCTCTCAATCGGTTCAAAACTTGTGGTTTGCCATACTGAAGCCATGTGCAAAGTTTCATCTAAATCGGCGAGGGTCGATTCTGATTTTGTCACTTTTTCGTCTACTCATTCCTGGAATTGCTCGAAAGTTTTTGCTAACTTGTGTTTTGCCTTATATTTGCAGCGTGAAATGCTAGAATTAGCGATTTATAGTTAACCTACCACCAAGGATTATGCTAAATACTTTCAATTGCTCTTATCAACAAAAAACAACAATTTTCAACTAAGGGATGATGCATTGATTGAAACTGTTGTCTCCTTTGAATTGAATATTGGATTTAATGATCAGAAGTATTGAAATCAGTGCTACAAAAACCATACCGATAATCTACGAAAGTCGAAATATTTTAAATAAATTCAAAACATATATAATCAATCATCAGGTCCAGGCAGTGCCCAATTCGAATTGGTTTACTATATATTTAGGGGAAACATGACAAAGGAATTTGTTTCATTTTCTATACCCACTATGAAAATGGTTATTTCATTCTGAATATTGATTATACAGACAAGGCCTTTGTTTTAATTCCAGTTGGTTAGCTTACTCTATTTCGATTAAACCAATTATTCGAGAACAAACGAACAAGTGAAACTCTGCACTTCTAAAACCTAATTTGTGATTGGATTTTTTATTAATTTTATCATATACATACCATATATATCATGCAGTTTATTCAATATTACACTATATTTTAGGCACACTGCTTAAGCTCTAAGATGCCAAGGTTATTTTCTAATCTTAATTAACGACTAACTTAAAACTAGAATAGTATCATTAAAATATATGATCTTAGCTTCTCGCTGGATTTTCGAGAAGCTAAGATCATATATTTTAATGATACTATTCTAGTTTTAAGTTTGTCTTTAATTAAGATTAGACAATAACCTTGGCATCTTAGAGCTTAAGCAGTGTGGCTAAAAATATATTGTAATATTAAATAAAAAAAATCATGCAGTTCCGATGCAAATATCTTTCCAAATAAATTTGAGTAAATTGAAATTCTTTCTTTCTTCTGGACGCACATCTCGTAGAGTAGTTGTGATTTGTCTCTATTTCAGCACCGTATTCAACAAAAATCACACACCGGTAACAGACATTCGTGCTTGTGTTGTGATTCTTTTTTCTTCGAAACAATGGAAAACTCGGACTTATGTGTGCTCGGTGCCGATGGACTCGCTTGTGTTTTCAAAATCGAGCTACGGTGTTGGTTTTCGTATTCTTTACCGTGTGTGGAATCGAACATCACACACAGCCTGCTTCGTTCATAGAGACGGTGTTGTGCTTTCTTCTTCTGTACCAGCGACAAGGCCTATCGATTGGATCTTACTTACTAATAGAAGAGGAAATTCAGAAATTTTCTATGGGACCATAAGATCTTTCATTTGAATCTAATTTTGTGAAAATCGATTCAGCCATCTCCGAGAAAAGTTGATACATGTATTTTTATTTTTTTACATTTTTTCCCGTAAGTTCGGAACCGGATGTCAGTTTCAAACAAAATTAAGGAACTTTGTGTGGAATCCCAAGACTTTTACTTGATTCAAAGATTGTGAAAATCGGTTCGACATCTTCGGGAAATGTTGGTGCACATATTTTCGTATTATTTTGAACATTTTATCCAATTTCCACAATCTTACGTTCAAATGGAAGGCCTTACGGCTTCCGGTTCCAGATTTACAGACTGATAGACAAAAAAATCCATTTTTTGAAGTGTATTTTTATACATGACACGGAAAATCAAGCCAAATAGCCGTATAATTCTAGGTAGGTATGGTTAGTTGATGACCAAATACATACGTTAATTTTGAGTATACCGGATCATCGGTCCTGTTTCCGGAAGTACACAGTTCGAAAAAACCTTGTGATTTTTCAGCTTATAAGATACAAATAAATAGAGGGCCATATTTCACACAAAATTATATTCAAGAACATGCAAGATTGTGTAATTTGAAAATTACATGGTTTATAATCGAATAAAATAAAAAAAAATAACACCAGATGATCGATAGCTACAGCGAAAATTGAATCGAGAAACATTAGATCACAAAGCACGCCGCTAATCCACTATACCACAAATGCACATATGTGCTTTATGAATTATTGATACATATAAATCCATACAGCGGCACTTGGTAGCCGATTGCAAATTACACTCGGAATCAGTAAAATTCTGTACGAAAGGAATATTGCGTCACTTGACAAATTAAGTAGTTATGAATTGTATCGTTTGAAGAATTTTGTTACCCGTTAATTTCATAATTTTTTTTCTGTGTACTGGGAAAGGGCTCGTGTGCACAAAATCGGAAATCAATCAAATGTTTTTATTAGTTGATGTAGAATTTTATCCATCAGATCTGGCCACCGATTCCGGAAATACAGGGTAGTGTGTATAAAATTGCAACCTGTCACATAAAGCGATCATGCAAAAATTATTTTGAATTTGATTCAAAACTGTTTTAATGTATAAGTTTTGCTAGTTGCTGGTCCATCGAACCAATTTCACCTATACCGGCTCCTAGCTCCCGGTTCCGGAAGTACCGGAAATAGTGGTCGAAAACGGACTTCTCTTCATTTTCATAGAAACAACTGAGTCGATGTTCACTAACTCAAACTCAAATAAAGGGTCAACGTCTAAAAGAATAGGCTGCTTTTGACCTTTGTTCGGATCTCACTTCCTGTTCCAGAACAACAGGGTGAGATGTAAATATGATCAGTATCTAACGGAAAAATGAGATTAATTAAAAATTTTGACCATCATTTCAAGCGAAAATGCAAACAATGGATAATTCCCATTTAACTTGGGTCAAAACTGATGAAAATTGAAGAGGTTATGCTTGTGTATGCCCAAACAAATTTGTTTGTTCTTATTCAATATTCAAAAAATGTTTTTTGATAAATCCTTTGGTAATATTTATGAAAATACGAGTTATATGAGCCACTAGGTGAAATAAAAGAGGTTTTATAGATACAAAAAATAGGTATAGAATTCGATCACACTAAAAAACTACAAGGATCAGCCCCATGGAGTAGTTCGAGCCATTTATGTGGAATAAGGCAACCAAAATTTCTAATGATCTACAATCAAACAGTTCAATCAATCGTCAAACTTTTGAATCCGCAATTGCACGAGAGTCTGCTTAGATTAATCTTGATGAGGAACCAACACCGAACATTGTTTGTCTTGATTTTTATTTGTTTTATAACCGAAGAAATTACACAAACATCCCAAATGTATGCAATTATACCTTGGTACAAACTTGCGATACGGATTTCGATATTTAAGCTTCTTTTCGCCATGCTTGTGTTATAGCGTTAAGTTTCTCTACCATTCTGCTTAAGTTGAAGCGATAAACTTTTCTCATTATCAAACAAGTTCATCTTATATAAATTAGAAATTAATCTAAAGCACTCAAGATTTACCCTGGGATAGTTGTCAATTTCTCAGGTGAAACAACATAACATGGTATTTCATCCGAGCTTGCATAACACAAGATCAGAGCTTACCAATTAAAGCTTCAAATCGTTTTATGGCACTTTTTGTCTTGCTGTCTAGCAACAACCTACCTCTAGCATGCTACGCGTAGGACTGAAACGATAGCATTTTTTGCATAAATATCTGTTTATTAATCTTATTTTTGTGTATTACATCAACGTTTTACAGTACAAGTGTTTTGACCCTTTGGCCTTTCATCTTTGTTGTTCATACGATTCGTTATTAATAATAGGTGTTTTAGTTACTCTTGTTTTACATAGTAATGTTCAATAATAATATTTAATTTAATTATTAATAAAATATCTACCTACTTATAAGTATCCCTAACCTAATACGTAAAAATTTTGAATTATTTGTATTACTGAAATTGAGCAACTCTCTTCAAATTTCGTGCAGTATTGTTCGAGTTTTCGTTCTAGTATATCCAGGGAGGCCATCTCATGTACTTCACTAGTCCTTGTCCAAGGGGGTAGATTTAGAATCATCTTTAAGATCTTACTTTGAATGCGCTGAAGCCTAAGTTTGTATGTTCGTGCACAGCCCCGCCAAACAGGGACTGCGTATTCATGAAACGTTAGCTATAAATTCGCTTCTATTTATAGATTCGCGTGCTTCCAACAGTTTCGCTTTTGCATCGATTGACCAATCATAGCGATGCTTTCCCTTTGTTATATCGCTTACTTCTTCAAAACCGTCGTCTATGGCAGGAAAATCCGGTATACAGAAGATTTTTAGCAGAGAAAATAGGACACTGCTCGCTACTTATCAACATTTCAATTATATATAATTGAAAATACGTGGCTTGATACATTTAAATCGATTCTTAGAAATATTTCCAATCAAATGATGAAATAATATTAATAATTGATACAAAATAGACTGAGCTGTAAGTGTTTAAAACCTGACCACATTTCTACGTGTATTTTTCCTTGAGTTTCTGATTTGCACCCCTATATAGAAAATAAAGATGTGTTCAACATCCTGTTTAATCCCGTTTTGTTGAACTACAATCGTACTTCTGAAATAATCCGGAATTACTAGAGTGATATTTTTATATTCTTTTTTAATTAACTTCAGAACTGAATTCCCAAGAAAACGTGTTGACTTTATTAGAGTATCTAACTGGTAATTGTTAGTGTTCGTTCATAGTCTTACCGGCAAATTACAATAGAACTAAAATCAAAATGTACCTGTTTTGATTTTTTTTTTGTTAGAATTTGTTGTTATTTTAACTACTTACGAAACTAATCTTATATTAGAATCTCTTACAGGAATACCCGAATAAATAACAATATCAAACTAATATTATAGTAGCCGTTCACTTTACTGTCATTGCCTATTTAGGCATTATTTTATTATTTAAATGGCAAAATAATGTTTCAATTTTGGTATAATTGCAATAAAAACACAAGTTTTGTGTTATATTTATTAATATTTGGATTATAAAATGTACAAACCTAGTACAATAATTATTCATCGTTTCATTTTATTGTGTCATTCATCAACAATAGAAATACATTTTTTCAAAACGGTCAGTCGTATTCCCCCAAAAATAGTTTAAATACATTTTATGTTTAGTCACTGTATTCAATAATTAAATTTTGTTGTGCTATTGTTTTTATATTGGAAATACCTCTATCAGATATTACTCTGCTCATGCGGGTGACAATTTTTAGTATTCTGTTAAGCTATGTTGGCTCCTAATTCAACCTCACGAAAACACTTTAGGCTCTATTGTTAGTCGGAGACAAGGACATAATAAGGTATACATAAACTATTTTCTCTGCCCGGGTTGACGGTTTAATGCATAGGGCACTGGTCTAACAAACGTATGTTCGAGCACTGACCTGGAAGGATTTGTAGTGTCAATAGGATCGTAGTACCAGCCATGCAATGGTTCTGTACATTCTGAATCGGCTGCGAATTCTGTTGAAACAGAAGGTCAAATTCCACCACAGGAATGTAATACCAAGGCTTTGTTCAAAACTGTTCCGAGTTTTAGGTCTTGTTAGTTGATCAAAATAACCAGCATATCTTCCATCGATTTTTCACATAAAAGCTCATATCGGATGAATTTTTTGTGTCTGCTCAGTGATTTAAGATCATTCGTAAGCAATCAGAAAATCGTCAGTTTATTTCGTTCGAGACCCCAGAAAAGGTATTGTGTTCCGGCACAGTCTTTAAGCTGTCCAAGAAGAGTAATCTTTCTCGTGTACTTTGGGATCAAATTGAAGCAGCATCTCGATTTGATCTGCTAAGCACTGGAAAACGGAAGATGAGACATATGAATGAAAATATATAAAGTTAAAGAATAACTGAAAAACATTGCCCGGGTTCATAGTATAGGTCGCTGGTTTAACAAACCAGATATCGTATATTCGAGTCTTGACTTGGAAGGTTTCTTTGTCATTCAGTAAAAACCATTCAAGCGAAGAGGTTGTGTTTCGATTGTACTGGCTCGTGAGTTAACGGCTGATACCGAGACAATTCTAAGCTTCAGGTAGTTAAACTGCCCATAGCAAACGTAATATTCGGGGCGTTTCCCGACTGGAAAGCTAGCAACGAAGGCCATCCCGTTCATACGCACAGAGGTGTAGAAACACAGAGGTGCGAGAGCATAGAAGTGACGAGTCACAGAGGTACCATCGCATAAAGGTGCGAAGACGAAGGCAAAGGCAAAAGGTGCTAAAGCAACCCAGTGCTGATCTACCAGGTACCAGAATTTGTACGCTGCGTAGGATCAAAAGAGACGGCATATATCGCGAGGTGCTACACTGCAAGCATCGCATTTGATCGCCACCAAGAGCAAAAGCACTGTACCTGGGGTCAGGTACAGGCAGCACAGCAAGTGCAGTGGTGTTCACAACGACGGCAGAGCAACTGAGATAGCAGTAAACGACAGAAGACTGCCAATTGGAAACAGCAGAAGACTGCCAATTGGAAATCGTTGGAAGAGCTTCACGTCGTTCTTCACGATAAAGGAACAGAGACATCAGCTACAAGGTAGATTTAATTTAATTTATTTTTTATTTCTTATATCTGAAATTTTACTAAACATAAGTTTTTATTTTGGTATTATTAATTTACAAAAAAATTTAATGTAATGGATGATCTTATGGAAGATCATCCGAATCCGATTCCGGATACTAGTAAGAGTTTAAATACTCCGAGGGCTAAACATTATCCACAGGGTACCACTGGGCCATGGATAGTCTATCTTCGAAAAAAAGAAAAGATTTTAAATTTGATGCAAATTACCAAGGATTTGACATCACATTTCTCTGAAGTTAAAGAAATATGTAAAGTTAATAGAGATAAAATTCGAGTTGTTGTCAATGACTTGAAACAGGCGAACGAAATTGTAACCTGTAAATTATTTTCTGTTGAATATCGAGTTTACATTCCATCGAAGGAGGTGGAAATTGACGGTGTCGTGACTGAAGCAAGTCTGACGGCCGATGATTTACTTAAAAATGGAGTTGGTCGTTTTACAAACTCCATGCTTGAGGGAGTTAAGATACTCGAGTGCAAGCAATTGTACTCAGCATCTATTGTCGATGGAAAAAAGTCGTATCGTCCCTCAGATTCGTTTCGTGTAACATTTGCCGGATCTGCGTTGCCTAGCCATGTCTATATCGATAAAATTCGTCTTCCTGTTCGGCTTTTCGTACCGCATGTTATGAATTGCACGAACTGTAAAAAATTCGGGCATACAGCTACTTACTGTAGTAATAAGTCCAAATGTATCAAATGTCAAGGGCCTCATAAGGATAATCTTTGCGATAAAAATGTTGAAAAATGTGTTTATTGTGGGGAGAGACCTCATGATGATCTTTCAGTATGCGCTGCATTTAAGTTGCGTAAAGACAAAATGAAGCTTTCTTTAAAAGCACGGTCTAAGCGCACATATGCAGAAATGCTTAAAACGGTCATACATGTCTCCCCCTTGGAAACCGAAAACGGTTTTTCAAATCTTATGGAGCCAGAGGAATCTGACTCCGACGGAAATAGTGAAGATACCTCGTTTGTCACTCCTCAAGGGTCTGTTAAGAGGAGATTAACAAACCACAAAATAGCTAAAAAGACACCTAAAATTACATCTTCAAAAAAAGATCCCCGTGTTAAAGCTAAAAAGCCAAATTTAAAACCAAAAACTGTGCCTCCTGGTTTGTCAAATTCACAAACCAATCCAGAAACTAGCTCAAGGAAAGACAATAATCCAGTGGGCTCCGTTTCACATTCACCAACAGGATTACTTAAGTTTTCGGAAATTGTAGAATGGATTTTCGCAGCATTCAATATTTCTGAACCTCTAAAGACTATCATAACGGCATTCCTTCCAATAGCTAGAACTTTTTTGAAACAGTTATCAGCTCAATGGCCAGTTCTTTCAGGTTTTGTATCATTTGATGGATAATTTATCATCCGCCGCAAATGATTCAATCACTGTCCTGCAGTGGAATTGTCGAAGCATCATGCCAAAACTTGATTCATTTAAAGTTTTGTTGCATAGTCAAAAATGTGATGTATTTACTTTGTGCGAAACATGGCTTACATCAAACATAGCCTTAAGTTTTAATGACTTTAACATTATACGTCTCGATAGAGACTCTCCGTATGGTGGAGTGCTTTTAGGAATTAAGAAATGTTATTCCTTTTATAGATTAAATATTCCTTCGACTTCTAGTATAGAAGTTGTTGCTTGTCAAATAAACATTAAAGGAAAGGACATTTGCATTGCTTCAGTATATATTCCTCCAAGAGCTCAAGTTGGACAACGACAGCTTAATGAAATTGTCGAAGCCCTTCCTGCTCCACGTTTGATTTTAGGAGATTTCAATTCGCACGGAATGATGTGGGGTTCCGTTTACAATGATAGCAGATCATCCTTAATATATAATATTTGCGACAATTTTAGCATGACGGTACTAAATATGGGTAGCATGACACGGATCCCAAGACCTCCTGCACGTCCAAGTGCATTAGATTTATCTCTTTGCTCGACTTCAATTCGACTAGATTGCACCTGGAAAGTATTTCCTGATTTACACGGTAGCGATCATTTACCAATCATCATCTCAATTAGCAGTAACAAAGGCATTGCTAATTCAGTTAATATTCCATATGATTTGACAAAAAATATTGACTGGATTAAATACCAAAGTAATATTTCAAGTGCCGTAACTTCAATGGAAGAGCTCCCCCCACTTGAAGAATATGACTTCCTCGTTTGTTCGATTCTGGAGGCCGCAGAACAAGCCCAAACCAAACGATTTCTTGGTCCATCGTCTAACAGAAGGCCTCCAAACCCTTGGTGGGACAAAGAGTGCTCAGATGCTAAGCACGCGAAACAAAATGCCTTCAAGACGTTTTTAAAACGAGGAGGAGGAACTCCTCAGAATTTTGAAAAATTCTTGACTTTAGAAACCAAGTACAAGAGCATACTTCGGGCCAAGAAATGTAGCTATTGGAGACATTTTGTCGAAGGTTTGTCAAGAGAAACCTCAATGAGCACTCTTTGGAATACGGCCAGACGAATGAGGAATCGTAACGTAGGAAATGAGAGTGAGGAATACTCGAACCGATGGATATTTGATTTTGCGAGGAAAGTTTGTCCAGATTCTGTTCCTACGCATAGCATTATTAGGGAATCTTTTTCAAATAATGGTTCCATTGATAGCCCCTTTTCTATGATGGAATTTTCCATAGCACTCATGTCTTGTAACAATAACGCTCCTGGGTTGGACAGAATTAAATTCAACTTGGTGAAGAATCTGCCCGACCTCGCAAAAAGACGTTTGTTGGAATTGTTCAACAAGCTTCTTGAGCAAAATATTGTTCCACCTGACTGGAGGCAAGTGAAAGTTATCGCCATTCAAAAGCCGGGGAAACCAGCTTCCAATCACAACTCATATAGACCCATCGCGATGTTGTCCTGCATCAGAAAATTGTTCGAAAAAATTATTCTACGACGTCTCGACACTTGGGTCGAGACGAACGGTTTGTTGTCAGATACTCAGTTTGGCTTCCGTAGAAATAAAGGGACGAATGATTGCCTTGCATTACTTTCGTCTGACATCCAAATTGCCTTCGCTCAAAAGCAACAAATGGCATCTGTATTTTTAGACATTAAAGGAGCATTTGATTCAGTTTCCATTGATGTTCTTTCAGACAAGCTTCACCAACATGGACTCCCAGCGGTTATAAATAATTATTTGCACAACCTTTTGTCAGAGAAACGCATGCATTTTTCACATGGCGATTTGGTAACATTCAGAATTAGCTACATGGGTCTACCGCAAGGCTCTTGCCTCAGTCCGCTCCTCTATAATTTTTACGTAAATGACATTGACAGCTGTCTAGTATCCCCATGTACACTAAGACAATTGGCAGATGATGGCGTAGTTTCAGTTACTGGACCCAAAGCTATTGATCTGCATAAACCATTGCAAGATACCTTAGATAACTTGTCCGATTGGGCTGTTCATCTTGGTATCGAATTCTCTGCGGAGAAAACAGAGTTAGTCGTCTTTTCAAGAAAGCATGATCCCGCGCAGCTTCAGCTCCATATGATGGGAAGAATGATCCAACAGGTTTTGACTTTCAAATACCTCGGGGTGTGGTTTGATTCCAAATGCACGTGGGGAGGACACATTAGGTTTCTGATAACAAAATGCCAACAAAGAGTAAATTTTCTTCGAACAATAACCGGATCTTGGTGGGGTGCTCATCCGGAAGATCTAATAAAATTGTATCAGACAACGATACTTTCAGTGATGGAATATGGATGCGTTTGCTTTCGTTCCGCTGCAAACTCTCATATTATCAAATTAGAGCGAATTCAATATCGTTGTTTGCGAATTGCTTTAGGCTGCATGCATTCGACACATACAATGAGTCTTGAAGTTCTGGCGGGAGTTCTTCCATTGAAGGATCGTTTTTGGGAGCTTTCGTCGCGACTGCTAATAAGATGCGAGGTACTGAATCCCCTAGTTATTAATAACTTCGAAAGGCTAGTTGAGCTTCAATCTCAAACAAGATTCATGACTGTATATTTTAACCATATGTCACAGGAAATCAACCCTTCAAGATATATTCCTATCCGTGTCAGCCTCCTAAATGTCCCTGACTCAACTTTATTTTTCGACACATCCATGCAGCGCGAAGTGCGTGGAATTCCGGAACACCTACGCTCGTTGGAAATCCCAAAAATATTTACAAGTAAGTTCAGGCATATCGACTCTGAGAAAATGTTTTACACGGACGGATCGCGAATTGAAGAAGCGACAGGGTTTGGTATGTTCAACAATAATGTTTCGGTCTCCTTTAGGCTTCAAGAACCTGCATCTGTTTATATAGCAGAGTTAGCAGCAGTTCATTATAGTTTGAGTATAATCGTCACATTATCTCCAAACCATTATTTTCTTTTCACAGATAGTCTGAGTGCAATTGAAGCCATTCGCTCAAAGGCTGCTGGCAAAAATGAACCTTTTTTCTTGGGCAAAATAAAACAGTGCCTGAACGTCATATTGAATAATAATTATCAAATCACAATAGTTTGGGTTCCGGCTCATTGCTCCATTCCAGGCAATGAAAGAGCCGATATTTTAGCCAAACGTGGTGCTATTGAGGGTGAAATTTATGAGAGACCAATTGCTTTCAATGAATTCTATAGCGCGTCTCGCCAAAGAACACTTGCCAGCTGGCAAGCTTCTTGGGATAAAGATGATCTGGGTCGGTGGATGCACTCAATTATTCCTAAAATATCGACAAAGGCATGGTTCAGGGGACTGGATGTGAGTAGAGATTTCATTCGTGTGATGTCCAGACTCATGTCCAATCACTACACGTTAGATGCACATCTCCTTCGAATTGGACTTTCCGAGACTAATCATTGTGCTTGTGGCGAAGGTTACCGCGATATTGACCATGTTGTTTGGACATGCGTGGAGTATCGTGATGTCAGATCTCAACTAATAAATTCCTTGCGTACCCAAGGTAGACTATCCAATGTCCCAGTTCGCGACATTCTTGCTTGTCGTGACGTTCCTTACATGAAACTTCTTTATTATTTCATTAAGTCCATTGGAGTTCCAATTTAAATTTTATTTTATGTTAGATTGTTTTCTCTTCCATGAGCTCAACCAATAGCCAGCTATCTTATATTAAATAAAAGTGATGAACTGATACAAACAAACCTGAAATAGTTATAAGATCATGTACAAAATAAATGTATTTCATTTAATGTAATTTATAATAGCAACTCGCTTGATAAAAACAGTGTTTAGATTAACTAATGAATACCAACATACTAATAGGATATTCGAAATGTATTAGGTTTAAAGTACTATGTATTGTAGATGCCACGGCGAAGAAAAACTTATGTATATTGCCTATGAAATAAACGTATTTATGAAAAAAAAAAAAAAAGGTTTCTTTGTGTCCATAGGATGATAGCACTGGTGCTGTAAACTTATAAGTTCATGTGAGATTGCTAGAGACAGGCATCATAAAGGATTGAAGAGATTATTGATGCACAAAAATAAAAAAAATATCTTAGCATGAAGGAGAGCTGCAAAAATTTATCTTCGTTTATCTACGAAGACATGATAGAAATTAAATATAATTTATAAACATTATCCGCTGCATGCACATGCATGTAACATCTGTATACTGTTGATAAACACAATCAACTATTCCGTTGATCAAAATAAACAAATCATATCGATTGCAAAAATACCACCAGCACTTTAGTGAGTTAATTATTCTTGGCACTACTGTCAGTAGCAATTTTAAAGAAAAATTTTACCCTCGACACTGAAAGACTCAATCCAATGGAAAAATGGATATAGGTGAAGTAATATAAAACGCCACTCCTGAATAAAATACGCTCCTTTCTTTTTTATGTTTTCATAACTTTTCTAGAAAGAATACGCAAGTTCAGCAATTGTCTGCGGTAAAATATTTATAAACTGAGAGATTCATTAGAGAGAACCATTTTTACCTATTTTTATATACATATATAAAATATATAAAAAATAGGTATAGAATTCGCTCAAACTTTAGAAAATTTTTCCGAGGCCCGGAGGGCCGAATGACATATACCAATCGATTCAGCTCGACGAACTGAGCAAATGTCTGTGTGTGTGTATGTGTGTGTTTATGTGTGTGTGTCTGTATGTGTGTTGTCAACTAAGAGGTCGAGATCTCAGAGATGGCTGAACCGATTTTGATCAAACTAGTCGCAAATGAAAGGTCTCCCCGTCACCCAAAACGCTATTGAATGGTTTTGAGATCGGATGTTTACTTTTTGAGTTATACGAAGTTTTATGTCAAAATTTTCAGTTTTTTGACAGTATCTGTCACAATTGACCTTGAAAACAGAATATGTTTTCAGACTTAGATTCCGCACGGTAATACCTATCCAACAAGCCATAGATTGTTAAAATCCGTCCATTTTTAACGGAGATATCGAAATTTTTGTGTAAACGACTTTTCCCCCTATTCCAGCAGTACAAGTTTTGAGCGCTGTATGACAAAGAAATGCTTGGGAGCAACGGAAAACACGATTTTTTATACTGTTACATACAATTGTTTCTAAGTACCAAAAGGATTGTGTACAGCATCCTTTTTCATGACATTTAGCCTCGGACCGATTTTGGCACGGCTCGTTTTTGGCAACATAGTCGTTCGAATATGACATATATAAACCAGATGATGGCAGATTTTTTTTTAATTATTTTGTTTTATTTATTTATTTATTTTATTTATTTATTATTCCTTCATCTGACTAGATATAGTCTACATGAAGCATTGGAAGGGGAAAAGCCCAAAAAATGCTGGAACAACATAACATCCATATACCATTCGAATCAGTTCGTCGAGATCAGCAAATGCGTGTGTGACAAATAATTTCACTTAATTTTCTCGGAAAATTTCTTTTCTACAAATTCAGATTCATACGAAAAATCGTATGCTCCCAAACAAAGTTCCTGAATTATGTTTGGTTCTGAGCTCTGGTTCTGGAACTACAGGATGATATGTGAAACGAAATCAAAATTGTGTAACTCATTTTTCTCGTAGATGGCTAAACCGATCTAAGATTCAAATGAAATCTAAGAATCATCTAAGATTCAAATGGTTCAAGGTTCTATAAAACATCTTGATTTTCAGTCAGATCCAACTTCCGGTTTCGGGGATAGTATAAAAATGTCTACTCCACATAAATTAATCAGGTTTATCGGGTTAGCAGATTTGGATAGTCGATAAAAAATTAACTTTTTTCAGTTTTAATGGTATTCAGTTGTCGATCAGAATGCACCTAAAAATTTAATTCGTGCTATGATCTCTCAAAGATGTCTTAACTGATTTGCAAATATTTTGAAACAAATGTAAATTGTACAGCTACTCAGGTGAATTTATCTGACTTCGGCCATACCGCTTCTAGAATTCCGGTTCCAGTATAAAAAGCTTAATCAAATTTCAGAAACAAAAATTCAAATTAAAACAAACTTATATACAAAAATTAATTAATTTTATCCAATTATGACTTCCGGTTCTCGAATTACATGATGATGAATTTTTAAAATTCAAACCGATATAGAAGATGGAAGTACCTTAAATTACCGTAAACTCTAGAGTGGAACTTACATATCATGGCATGTTTAATCGATTATCACACTTCTAGATACAAATTCGATCCGATTTGCAGTTTCGACATTACAGAGTAATGAGTGATTAAAATCTCAAATTGTCGCTTAAAACGACGGTCATTAAAATAATGTCATGAAAACTTAAACACCGAAGAATATTCATGCAAAAAACACATGCGGATTGATAAAAATAGGTATCATCTCACTGCTAGGTGGATTAAACACGTTTTAACCATATAAAACGTACAATTATCGGTTGTTATTTTTTATCCTTCTTTCATCAGTGCTAATATCCGCAAGTAAAGGCCATATCTTTGAAATATTAGTTTTGACGTAAAAATACACCTTAATTTAATATGGGGCGCCACTTTTTCACTTTTTACAAGAATTCGCAGAATTATTTAACGCAGCAACATAATTTTTTCTCCATACCATCGGACAACAAATTATGATAAAATTTCCAGATGACATGTATGTATGACATAACCACAAATAACTCAAAAGTGAAGTTGTTTTAATGTTTGGTAAGAACGGGCATTAAGGTGATATTCAGTGCAAAAATAAGGCGTGCAAAATTTCAGCCGAATGAATTAAACTAATCATCGCACATGGCGTATCGGGTAAAATTGACACATTGTAATCCGGATATTTTCAGTTATTGAGTTCGGTGCAAGGGGAAGACGCTTAGAACAATGTGCCAATCACACATTAACACAATGCGTTGGTGCATTTATCAATATTGGCACTTTCGTTTCATACAGTTGCACAGTTGCGACACACAAAGGGCTCAGTTTTGACAAGTAGCTGTTTCATGGGGCACAGCGTGGAACACTTAGACTCACAGTATATCACGTATTTTTTAAGAGGCACAATATAGTTTGTGTTAAGCGACTCTCCCCTTGGTTCAGTGGGCTTACGATATATTTTGTTCGTTAGTAAAACAGTCACTAACTTATGTATGGTTATAAACCGTTAGTATTTTTTATTAACCAATTTGAGGGAGGCAAATTTGTGCATGTTGTTTAAAAAAAAATTTGGCATTACTACAATATTTCTCCTATCTGATTTCCACTATACATTATCTAAAAACCGAACAATATTAAAACCAAATCATGTTATAAGGAATTGCAACTGGATTGTATCATATTCACTAAAAATATCTAGTTTGTGAAGTGCATATCATATCAAATAAAACCGATATGATATTCAGAGTACGCGGCTTGTTGTTTAAACAATTCAGAAACGCACTGTTTAAACAATTCAGAAACGCACTGACGGTTTGATGACACACATGTGAAATAAGCATGTTTTGATTCAATGACAACTAGACCAAAGGGAACGATGAAAGTGAGTTTCTGTTTATTGGCTTGTCAGCAGTCCTGCTTCATATTATACCGTTTTCGTTTTTGAACCTATACGCGAGCGACTCTGACTCCGAGTAAAACGAACACGTGGTACACGCCCTAAACAACACCTCACAAGAAAAAGAATAAATAAACAACAAACTACGCGGTTGGAGTCCGATCTAGAGCGACCCCAGGTTGCTAAAACAAACACATCACAAGTTGTTTGGGCGACTCTGGGTCAGCTCTCGGGCTGCTCTGATCAAAAAACGAAATCGGTATTAATATGACTCAGATAACGAATCTACGAATTGACTGCGTTTCAATTTAAAATGTAATGAATGAATTGTGCACTGTTCTGTCGAGATTTTAGAAATGACTAAGCCAATTTTAATCCAATTTGTCGCAAATGAAAGGACTCCTCGAATGAGCCAATGTTTGAATCTTGTGTCAGTTTTGCAGTAATAACTTTTTCTGCAAACATTCGGATCGTTTCGCTTTCTTCGAATGTTTGCTTCCTGCGAAGAAAGCGTCTATCAAGCCTGCTTATTGTAAACTAGTCCTTGATTCTTTATTTTGAAGGAAATATAGATATTTTTTGCCCACACTTGGTGAGCGGATATCGAAAATTTATAGTTTTAGAATTCTTAAAACTCAAAATGGCGGCTTTCAGTATGAAACGATATAATTATATCGCTTTATAATTTTTATGTTCGAGACGGGTTTTACAAGTTAGTTGTTGAAACTAATGCAATACAAATTTATAATTTAAATTTAGAAATCCTACATGGCCAAGAACAATACGTTGTGGATTTTTCAATTTGTAAAGGAATTTGAACATTTTCAATGTATTCGGTCTTGTCCCCTACGCAATCCTGAAAGACCAATTCCAGAAATGCTTAGCAGATCATCAGACTCGACCTTCTCCGATTTGGATGAAACTTTGCACATGGCTTTAGTGTAGCAAACCATAAGTTTTGAACCGATTGAGAGGTCAATCCGACTCACGACTGATTTTTAAAAAGGGCGTATGCATTTCTGCATATCACGAAAATTCCCTTTTTTGAATCGTTGTAACTCGGAAACCGTTCATCGTACAAAAATGGCGTCGAGGAAGAAGTTGTAGGGAATCAATAGGGAACTCTAAAAAAATATACACTGAAAAAAAATTGATTTTTTCTCAATAATTTCAAAATGAATAAAAAAAAATAAATTAAAGAAAAAATCAGGGTTTCGATTTATTTTTGATCATTTTTATTTTAAAGCTGGTATTAAAACCTACAGATTGATGGCTATCCAATCCGTGCCTTTTGAAAAATGGAGAAGTTACAGCTAAACAATTTACAGGATATATTCGAAATTTCAAATTCTCGTTGAAGGATAATCATTTGAATAGTAGAATATCATTCTACAGGTTAAAGGCAACAGATGTGTTCATGATATCCTTTCTTCATTTTTCAAAAGGCACGGATGGTATATCCATCAATCTGTAGGTTTTAATAACAGCTTTAAAAAAAAATTATCAAAAATTATTTTTTTTCAGTGTATATTTTTTAGAGTGCCCAATCGATTCCCTAGAACTTCTTCCTGAACGCCTTTTTTGTACAATTAACGATTTCCGAGTTACAACGATTTGAAAAAGGTATTTTTTGTGAAATGCAAAAATACATACGCCCTTTTTAAAATTCAGTCGTGAGTCGGATTGACCTCTCAATCGGTTCAAAACTTGTGGTTTGCCATACTGAAGCCATGTGCAAAGTTTCATCTAAATCGGCGAGGGTCGATTCTGATTTTGTCACTTTTTCGTCTACTCATTCCTGGAATTGCTCGAAAGTTTTTGCTAACTTGTGTTTTGCCTTATATTTGCAGCGTTATAATTCTGCAAGTGAAGTATTTAAAGCACTAAAATTACACAATCAATCAACTAGTAAGTGCGCTTATCGAAATTCGGAAGTGTGGAAAAAGCATGACAGTTTTATTAGTATTCACGTTATCCAGCTATGTCTTTGACATTACCCACCCACCTTTTTTCAAAACAGTATTTCTACTAACAAAATGCTCCATTTTGGTTTTAAGATGTTATCATTTAGAATATAAATATTATTTTAAATTTTTGCAATGCCTGAGTGGAAACATATATTGGAGAATCCAAATGAATGAGAAACTCATAGAAAAGATGATTTTTTTTTTGGAAAAAGATACGCTCAGAGACAGGACTCGAACTTGCGTTCTTATGCAATCCGTGACTATCAAACATTCATAGGGGTCTGTCGCTGACTATAACAGGAAACGGTTTTTGGATATTTGATACCGGTCGTTAGGCGTCCAGGATTTAGATCATGTTTGATGTATGCTTTACCAAACCCAGTCGTGTGTTTGAGCCGTGTCTACCACAAGGCTTAGGGTGGCGAAATGGTGGCGCGAAAATGTAAACCAAGAGCACATACACTGTTCGCTTTAATTTGCATTTGGCTAGCAGCGGATGATATAATTATTAGCCCAAATATATGCAATTGTGTAAGTTGTGTTCAAGAATTGCTTGTAAGCAAATAGAATTATGACGCTAGGTGTCACTTCCTGTACTCTTTGCGTAATGAGTTTTTCTAATTTGAATTGGAAATTTATCTTATGAATTGCAATTTCACTTGAAGTTAAACTCAAACAAGTGTCAAACAAAGCAAAGCAAAGTTTTGGTATTAGATTCCGTTTGTGGAATTTGGCCTTTTTGTTTCAATAGACTTCGCAGCCGATGCATACCGTACAGAATCATTAATTGGGTAGTACTACGATTCTATTGACACTAAGGTGGATGGCGCCCTATGCAATTAACCTTTAACCCGGGTACAGTTGAATGTATTGAATTCACAGAATTCGGTATTGGAACTGGGATAGTTTCAGCTTCAAGCGAAAACGATATCGAAATCTGTGCACTTTTGGTTTGATAATATTTTTTAATTCCAAATTTCACTCCTCTATAGAAAACAAAGATGTGTTTCACGTCAAAAATAATTATGATATAATCTCTTTTGTTGTGGAGAATATCACATATAAGTTGTGAGTTTTTATTCAGCTGCTGGGGCATTTTTTCTAAGACAACTGAAAAAACTAAGAACATTCTGGAGAACGAGTTTTTATTGATTAAATTTTTTCGTTCCAAGGTCGTCAAATGGTGAGAAAAATAAGTCCTCACAAGTTACTATCTCATGCCTCCCCGAGCGTCTATGATGACATTTGGTCAATAGAACGGCGTCGACTGGGTACTATCGCCTTCTGCATTAGTAGCAGAATGAGAGGGTGCGAAATGTATTGTAGTTTGAAGCCCATCTTAAAGTGCTTTATCATAGTATATTGCAACATGTTGTTTGTTGCATTATTTGTTGTACACTGAAGTCTTTTTTATGCGAATTTACGTACCGCATAAAAAACCGCATAACTCTGAAAAATAGCATTAAAAAACCGCATAACTCTGAAACTTCGCATAAAAAAACCGCAGAAGGGAAACCGCATAACTCTGAAAATACGCATAAAAAAACGCATAACTCTGAAACTTCGCATATAAAAAACCGCATAACTTTGAAATTTCGCATAAAAAAAGTCGCGTAATAAAACGCATAAAAAAAGACCTCAGTGTATATTTATTTGAACTATATTACATTGTATTATATATTGTAATTATTATTATTATTATTATTATTATTAATATTTATAAAAATAAAATATATTATATTTCCTGCAAAACTGCGACGAAAGAAGAGCAAAACTTACACTGCGAAACCAACTGTTATAGATTGTATCATAGCATATTATTTTATATATTATCTTATTATATTATATTTTGTTATGTTGTATGTTATTATACTGCATTGCAATAACATATATCATATTATATTGTATTATATTATATTATATTATATTATATTATATTATATTATAAGTATGAGTATAAGTATTGTGTTATATTGTATTATGTTATGTTATATTGTGCTGAATTATATTATATTATGTTGTGTTATATCATCTTATATTAAATTATATTATTTTTTATTATGTTATATCATAGAGAACAGACATCCAACAGACATTCATACGTGCAAAGTCGTGTGCAACGGTGATTTTTAATGGATTTTAACTTGTATGCTTTACACAGCTTTTTAAAAAAGTTTGTACTAGCTTGGATGTGATATATTATATTGTATTTTATTATATTTTATTATATTATATTATATTATATTATATTATATTATATTATATTATATTATATTATATTATATTATATTATATTATATTATATTATATTATATTATATTATATTATATTATATTATATTATATTATATTATATTATATTATATTATATTATATTATATTATATTATATTATATTATATTATATTATATTATATTATATTATATTATATTATATTATATTATATTATATTATATCATATTATATTATGTTATATTATATTACATTATATTGTATTATGCTCAAGTATATCGACAACGGGGAGGGGCAGGGAGTGCATCAGGGTACCTTACAAGTAAATGACTGGATGATGGAGTGGATTGCCAACCTGAGTCACGCGGGGGAAGCTTTGTGTTTCTCACTGAAGGTCTGAAATGAGTAAGACGCACCCTTCTAACAATCGAACCATCAGGCGGGTTTAATCTGGTACAGCGAAATTCTTTATTATATGGCCGGGTGCCGCGTTCACAAAACCAATTTTGGCCTTCTTAACAGCAATTATATGAAAGCTATCTGATAATTCAATTCGGATCTACTGTAAGTCTACCCGCATACATTGGTAATGCCTTGAACTGATGGTGGCTTCGCACATACATACATTAAATTTTTTCGTTCTAACCAGAATCATATAAAATATCTATAGGAGTTTTGGCATCGTATGGGCTTAATAAAATTTAAATAAAAAAAGGCGGGTGGGTTATATCAGAGACATAACTGGATGTCGTGAATACGAAAACAACTGACATGTTCCTTAACACTTCCGAATATAAATTAGTTGATCAATTGTATGAAATTGTATGTAGAATTTGAAACGATGCACCTAAACTAAAGTACAGATTAATTACATTTAACATTCTGAAACACAAATATTATGATATAAGCAGTATAGTTTTTTATAATAAAATAATGGTGGCTCTGAAAAGAACCTTTTATGAAAGCGTTTGTGATGGAGAGTGATGAGTTGAATTCGAATTCCGATGGATGCCGCTGACTTCCGTCATCCTATTCCAGGCTGAGCTGTTGTACGTGGGTGCGATACTGATATGGTCGGTGTAGGTGTAGCGTTTACAACCGATTATAATCTTTCAATAAAGAAAACATTAATTCGCTGGGTTGATCAATGATACAATAGGCCTAATTTATTAAACGAAACTATCAATATGCTATAGGGATTCGTTTCTAGCATTCAGAATTGTCAAATTGCGTAATTCTCTACGACATTAAACTCTGGAACATTTTTCGCAAAAACAAAGAAGGCTTCACTTGATCTCGATTACTGTGAATTTCACACAACGAAAAGTGCACAAATCTAACCAAACTGTTGTAGATTTGCACTAAACTGAGGATATTTACCTTCGAATTGCGAACAACAAATCCGAATAGTTCTTTAGAAAACTCTTAGAGCCATTAGAACGGCTGATTTTGTGTAATGCTCTCCACCGTTGTTTTTTCACCAATGCTAATGACTGGCAGTTGTGACGTAATCGCTCTTGTTGAAAGCTGAACTAGCTGTGCAGACGACACAAAACACATCTGCTCGCAGTGGCAATAGAATCCAAACTGATTCAATTTTTGTTAAGAGATTTCTTTTTATGTGATTTCGTTTGTAGCTTTTTAACTAATGGGAGGTCCTAACGGCTATAAAAATAGCCGCATACAGAATTTTAATGTCGATTGTTTCATTTCGGATTTGCATTTCATTGAAAGAAACTATCAGGGTGCTGTACGGAATTCATTCCTGCCTTTCAGAAGGACCAAATTGTGGAACTTACTACGATATTAAGCACTGTTCGGAACATTTTCCTCGAACGATTTGTTGTACAACAGCAGATATTTTGTTCTCTTCCTCAGAACGCGTTCTGATTAGCTGGTGTTGACATGGGTCAAATGAGACAGGTTTTTCAATAGTGTACTATTGAAATACTTCAATGCTTTTGCTATACACGTTTAAGTTGAAAAATTTCGATTCTATTGGTAGCTAGATTATATAAATCCTTTCACAGATCACTGAGCTATGAGCTTTAAAAATACGAGCAAGGCAAACGTGGCTTATGAATTATCCTCTTTGATACTCGTTTATACCAAACATTTCAGAAAAGTTTAACTTTGAATTATTTGAGATAATGTCACAAAACTGAAAATTTTATCATAAAATTGTGATCATATTTCCGATGGCATGTAGCAAAAATTATGTTGATTCGTTAGATACAACAACGATTCACGATCAAAAACTTATCACTCTCTCAGAGGGTAAATTTTGAAAAGGCACCCCATAGTAAAGTAAGTCGTATTCACGACAAAATCAATAAAATCATATGTTTTTCAGACCATGAAATTCCCATGTTCTCAAAAAAGTATATATTGGTACGAGTCGAAAGATCTCTATATTTTACCTAAGACAAGACCTGACATCTGGGGGGGCTGCTTTTGTTCCAAAATGGACCAGTTTCTGATTGGCTGATTTTGATGTTGCTACCTGCACATTGTGAAAAGAAAAAACTTTTGCAGGGTACGCGAGCAATGATGCCAGCTATAAAGATAATCAGAAAACAAGTTTATTAAAATGTATAATTTTAGCTCACCAATGAAAATGAAAATTTTCGGAGAATGTTTCACTTTTTTCAATCTAATTGGTAATAAATGTTTATAGTGGCAGCACTGTGTAATTAAAATAAGCATCAAGCCGTTCTTCTTTTTAGTGAATTAAATTGTAACCAAAAAAGATTTGTTAAATTAGTGTAAACTCGAAAGTGTGTTTACTTTTACGAGAAGAATGAACTGTTGTGTTCCACACTGTGGTCGCACTAAGCATTTCTATCCAAGCCTGACTTTTTCCGGTTTCCAAAAGATCCGGTAATACGTCAACAATGGATTCGATTTTGCGTTCAACATGAGATAGTTCGTGTTTTGTCATCAAAGCTCAATTAATTGTTTTTAAGCATTAATATATAATAGAGAAATGCATTCACCAAAACAATTTTCATGTTTATTTCAAATCAAAATCCGAGTCTATAAATAAATATTTTTTTCCTAGCAGAATTGTTAAAAAATCTGTGAATATGGCTACACTGTAGCTGATACGTTGGTATTTATTCAACAGGGCGAAAATGACGAGAAGGATGATTCGGAAGGAAGAATAAGAAGCCAGTTGTCAGGTCTTGTCTTAGTATTTTACTTAAAAGGGCACTTTATATCACCTTCCCCTACCCATTCTTGCCTCACCAGCAGTTGGGGAAACACTTCGAGTGTGTTCGAGTTTTGCTCGGATCATGGCAGCAACCTTTCGGGCACTCACAGCTGTTGCAAGTTTCCATTGTAATTGTGCAAATGCTCCTGAATCCAGAAACAACGTTGCCAAGTAGATGGCTTTATCCGTAGATCGACGAAGATGTTTGCTGAAAATTGCAGATGGTTATCTTGCAGATACAGATTTCGACATGTAGGACAATATGAGATCCGGTGAATGCCCGTGTCTAGCCATTGGTCAGGTTTCTTTGCCACTTGACCCAATTCTTTGAAGCATGGTACCTCGATAAGTGTGTGTTATAATTATGAAATGAAAATTTTAAATGAAATCTCAAAAGTCAGACAAAACGTAAACGATATTTTGCATTCTGATGTTAGTTTATCAGGGGCAGTTATCAGAAGTTTAGGCATACGGTTTTCTTTCTATACGAAATAAATTATAAGTACTTCTACATTCCACTGTGAAATCAATGAGATCTCTTGCTCTACTTCGACAAATTTGGGATGCGGATTGGGTATTGTGCAGATCTGGCATCAGTGCACAGGACTGTCTAGTTCTCTCAAGAGCTTGCACACAGAGAAATGATACTAATATTTAACCAAAAGGTGTTTGTACCAAATCGAAATAATTTCATGCAATTGGATCTTATAATCATTTGCCTCCTCGATCAGGTAATAACTGTTTAAAAAGATAGACCCATGCAAATCAGACCACATCTTATTGTTATAAGCAGAAATAGTTTTACGACAAACATAAATCTACAACATGACATTTCAATTTGTTTGCGTGCATCCACAAGTGCTTCAGGATTTCGTTTCTCTATATCAAATTCTCCTCACACCAAAGGGTTCGCAGGCGGGTTCAGTCAGATATTCAGTCTGTTGCCACCGCTGTCAGCGGAACTTTTCCCACGCGTTTTCCCACCATTTGTCAAATTGGTGAAAGCAGGGAGCTTTGGGACTAGCAACTTTGGAAACGTAGGCAACCGCAGTTCCATAATTTTTGCGCCATTCATGCATCTGGAATAAAAATATCATTATCGGTACAGATACAGCTGTCAAAAAGCTACATGTGTATGTGTGGTCAAGCGTGGTTGAGAAAGAGTAGGTTAGCACATATTTGAACTAAGCACTGAATGATGTGTGCTGTGCTGATATGTTCTACCCTCCGGGGGGAAATCGTACGTAAAATTTTGCAACAACTGCGATCTAAATATGAGTGCGGTGTACCTTGCCGCGCACTCAAGTCATTAATGGGGATAGCACTTTACACCGGTCTCTTGCCCTCTGTCTACCCTTTCCTATTAGTCGTAGAGTCCATATATTTTTAGCTATACATCTACGATACTACTGCTAAACAAAAACGGAATTCTTCGCTGTGAGTGGCCAGACCCCACAAAGTGAGAAAATTGAAAAAGTTTTCCTCGCGGCGATTGAATTCAAGTGGTGAGTTTTATTAGTTTCCGTTTTGTTTAATTACATTTAGTTGAAAAATGTGTGCATGCAACTGGTGCAAAAAACAGCCAGGATGGCACTATCGCAAATGAAGCTCATCTATAAACGATTTGCCGGGATAAATTGCTCTTTGAATGTATTTTCTGTAAGGACATTAAGTATCCGACTAAAGGGCTGAGCATCATTCGTTATGTGATAGTGGAAATAGTGATTGATTAATGTGACAATTTGAAAAAACTTCCATACATAAGTTTCACGAGTTGGGCAAAGTCCCATAAAATTCAATTAATCTACTCAAGTGTTATACTACCGTGTAGAGTCCATCGTTAAAATGGGAATGATTTCTTCTTTAATCATCACATAATATGGGTGGAAACTTTTCCAACTATAAATGTTCTGCTTGGCAAAACTTAAATTCTATCAACATGAAACCTTTTCGTTATATTTATGTGGCTGTAAGAAGTTGGCAGTTTGTGACATTTTATCTACTCGTTGAATTGGGTCATGATAGACGTCACAGAAAAAGCTATCCGGTCATATTTCTGATAAAAGGATTAAAATAAAGCGGAGCGGATGGACAAAAAATTCATGGTAAAATATAATTTCAAAATCAATGTAACGCAATCCGGTGGCGAGTTTAGCATTTAGATTTTTACAAAAATGTAGAGTATTCTTTCCCTCCATTTTTAGTCTGTAGTAGTGTGAAAGATTTACCGAAAATTGATTTTTTATTCGTTGTATTTGTCACATTCCTAACGAATTTATTGAACTAAGCAAATTTTTATTGATGTTTTGGACAATTACTCCAATCTACGGAAACAAAACTTTGAAAAAAAATCTGTTTTCATCCACCTAGTGGTTTCATTATGCCCTTCTCATATTACTCATAACATCAAAAATATTACTGTGGAATTCAAAAAAAAACAAATGTTCATTGAATAGAAATAGGAAGGTTTGTTCGGACCTAATCTAAGAAACTCTACATATTCTGTTTACCCTGTAGTTCCTGAACTGGAAGTAGTATCCACAACAAATTTAGAAATTCCGTAGGAAACTGTAAGACTTTACGTTTGAACCTATAAGTTTGTGAAAATCGATGTGACCATCTTGAAGAAAAGTGAGTGAGATCCTTTTTGCAGTTTTTAATCACCATTTCTCTTCTTCCGAAACCGGATTCAGATGACCGGAATAGCCAAAGTTGGTTTGTTTGCCAGTAACAAATATGACCTCCAAATTGGATCAGTTTTGACCCTAGTTAAACCTAGACTTACTATCTCATGCTCTATTTCGATTGAACCAATTAAACGAAATCTAACAAACGAAGCCAACCTGCGTTTCTGTTACTTCTGCATATGTAAGTCAAGCTAAACAGCATGAATCAGCAGCATAAAACATGTAGTAAGATTATTACTTTTATTATTATTATTATGATTATTATTGACATCACTACACCACCGGCACGGTATTATTGCACTACCGGATGTGAGAATTTCATATTTTTCAAATAAATTTGAATTCACTGACATTCGTTTATTCTTTCGGCCGTACTGATCATAAAATAGCTATAATTTTTATCAACTTCAGCACCGTATTTTACCAATATTACACACTAGTAGCAGATATCCGTAACCGTTTCATTTTCTTCATAGCGTGTACGAAATAGAACAAAGCACGCATAGTTTGTTTTGTGTTTTCTTCTTCTTTCGGTGTGGTACATATTGTCATTCTATATGGCGATCTGAAAACTTTGACATTCATCGCCCTGTAACTGCGGAACCGGAAGTCGGATCCGGATGAAATTTCATAGCTTTAAATTTAATATGAGCTTTAATTCAAATCAAGACATGTGAAAATCGGCTCAAGCATCGCAGAGAAATCGAAATGAGCTCTATTTTTTTAGTTTTTCTGCACAACTTTCGGTGCTTCCGGAACAGAAAAAGAGGGGACCAGTAGTGCCGAATCCTCTGATCTGTCGGAGATAAGTGAGGAGATCGGCAAGCTGACGAACAACAAAGCAGCGGGCAATGACCAGGCGAGCTGCTCAAACATGGAGGAGAGGCACTGGCTAGAGCGCTGCACCGGATGATTTCTAGGATTTGGGAGGAGGAGAGTCTACCGCAGGAATGGATGGATGGAGTGGTATGCCCCGTCTACAAAAAAGGGGATAAGCTAGATTGTTGCAATTATCGCGCAATCACATTGCTCAACGCCGCCTACAAGGTACTCTCCCAAATCCTTTGCCGTCGTCTATCACCAATAGCTAAGAAATTCGTAGGGCCGTACCAAGCGGGATTTATTGGAGCCCGCGCCACTACGGATCACATATTCGCGATAAGACAAGTACTCCAGAAGTGACGTGAATACAACGTACCCACGCATCACCTATTCATTGACTTCAAAGCGGCATACGACACAATCGATCGAGAACAGCTATGGCAGATAATGCACGAATACGGTTTCCCGGATAAACTGACGCGATTGGTCAAACCAACGAGGGATAGAGTGATGTGCTACGTCCGAGTATCTGGGACGCTCTCGAGTCTCTTCGAATCTCGGAGAGGACTACGTCAAGGTGATGGACTTTCTTGTATCTTGTTCAATATTGCCCTGGAAGGTGTGATTCGAAGAGCGAGGATCGACACGAGTGGCACGGTCTTCCGAAAGTCCGTACAACTTTTTGGCTTCGCTGACGATATTGATATTGTGACACGTAACCTTGAGAAGATGACGGAAACCTACATCGGACTGAAAGCTGAAGCTAGGCGTATCGGACTGGCCATAAATGCGTCGAAAACAAAATACATGAGAGGAAGAGGCTCTAAAGAAGAAACACTACGCCTCCCACCAAGAATATTGATAGACGGTGACGATATCGAGGTGGTTGACGAGTTCGTGTATTTGGGCTCACCGGTGACCGCCGATAATGACACCAGTAGAGAAATTCATAGACGTATTTTGGCAGGGAGTCGTGCGTACTTTGGACTCAGAAAAACCCTTCGATCGAGAAAAGTACGCCAACGCACGAAATTGACCATCTACAAAACGCTAATTAGACCGGTTGTTCTCTATGGCCACGAGACCTGGACTATGTTGGCAGAGGACCAACGCGCCCTCAGTGTTTTCGAAAGAAAGGTTCTGAGGACCATCTATGGCGGAGTGCAGATGGAAGACGGAACGTGGAGACGGCGTATGAATCACGAATTGCAACAGCTGCTAGGAGAACCTTCCATCGTACGGACAGCTAAAATCGGACGTCTACGATGGGCTGGGCATGTCATAAGGATGTCGGATGACAGCCCAGTGAAAATGGTTCTTGAATCTAATCCGACTGGTACAAGAAGAAGAGGAGCGCAGCGAGCAAGGTGGATCGATCAAGTGGAGGGTGATCTCAGAAGAATCCGTGCCTTGAGTGGCTGGCGACGAGCAGCCATGGACCGAGTTATGTGGAGACGTATGCTTGATACAGCAAAGGACACCCCAGGCCTATAGCTGTTAGAATAAAATAAATAATAAAAGTTGTGCCGAACTAAGCTTTTATGCCCACAAACTAACAAGCTCTGCAAACAAGAAGAATTTATAAGACAGTTTTATGGGATTTGCACCTGTTTCTGACCATCGTTTGCGAAAAACTACTAATGAAATTGGTAATTTTCCACTTATCACGCTTTAGTCCCAGAACCGGAAGTTGGATGTGGATAAAATGCTCTAATTTTTTTAGGAAATTATAAGACCTTGCATTTGAGTCTTAGTTTGTGAAAATCGGTTGAACTGTTTCAGAGATAATTGAATGCCCACTTTTTCTCTAATTTTCACATATTACTATGTAATTCCGGAACCGGAAGTCAGATCCAAATAAAATTCAAAAGCAGGCAAAAGGTCTCTTAGTCCCATAGGTTACTATTAAATTTTACCCGGATCGGACTTCCGGTTCGTTAGTAACGGGTTAAAATGTGCCGAAAATGAAGAAAAAGTGCACTGCACTTCTCAGAGACCGCTCAACCGATTATCTTCAACAAAGATTCAAATTAAAGGTCTTATGGTCCCATAGGTTTCTATTGAATTTAATCTGGATCCCACTTCCGGTTCGGGAGTTACGGGTAAAATGTACAAAATGAACTAAGAACGTTTCATCGTTTTACCTTTTTTTATATATATAAAAAATAGGTATAGAATTCGCTCAAACTTTAGAAAAATTTTCCGAGGCCCGGAGGGCCGAATGACATATGCCAATCGATTCAGCTCGACGAACTGAGCAAATGTCCGTGTATGTGTGTGTATGTGTGTGTGTCTGTATGTGTGTTGTCAACTAAGAGGTCGAGATCTCAGAGATGGCTGGACCGATTTTGATCAAACTAGTCGCAAATGAAAGGTCTCCCCGTCACCCAAAACGCTATTGAATGGTTTTTAGATCGGATGTTTACTTTTTGAGTTATACGAAGTTTTATGTAAAAATTTTCAGTTTTTTGACAGTATCTGTCACAATTGACCTTGAAAACAGAATATGTTTTTAGACTTAGATTCCGTTTTTAGACTTAGCTATCCAACAAACCATAGATTGTTAAAATCCGTCCATTTTTAACGGAGATATCGAAATTTTTGTGTAAACAACTTTTCCCTCTTTCCAGCAGTAGGAGTTTTGAGCGCTGTACGACAAAGAAATGCTTGGGAGCAACGGAAAACACGATTTTTTATACTGTTACATACAATTGTTTCTAAGTACCAAAAAGACTGTGCACAGCATCCTTTTTCATGACATTTAGCCTCGAACCGATTTTAGCACGACTCGTTTTTGGCAACATAATGGTTCGAATATGACATATATAAACCAGATGATGGCCGAATTTTTGTTAATTATATTGTTTTAAACTACTTACAGTAATAAATGCTGGAAGAACATAACATCCATATACCATTCGAATCAGTTCGTCGAGATCAGCAAATGCGTGTGTGACAAATAATTTCACTCAATTTTCTCGGAAAATTTCTTTTCTGCAAATTCAGATTCATACGAAAAGTCGTATGCTCCCAAACAAAGTTCCTGAATTATGTTTGGTTCCGACTTCTGGTTCCGGAACTATAGGATGATATGTGAAACGAAATCAAAATTGTGTAATTCATTCTTC